>NC_022012.1:60371790-60385856 GCF_000317375.1 Microtus ochrogaster
AACACTGGACTGAGCTCCCAAAGTCCCAATGAGGAACAGAAGGAGGGAGAAGATGAGCAAGGAAGTCAGGACCAAGAGGGGTGCAACCACCCAAGTTTATACATTTCTTACATATCGTAGTGGCATTTTTCTTCCATTTCCAATGGTACTCAAGATCCTACATTTAACCCAAATACAGTCAGTCTTCATTGTTTGGGGAAATTAACAAGTCAACTACTTTCCAAAATTTGTATTAAGCTCCAAAATAATAACTCAATATTAATGTACTCATTAGTAGACAGTATGTATGATAAAGTAGGGGAAAGTGAAGCCTTCTACCATACATTCCAACTGAGGCTGAGGAAGGCCTTGCTTTGTCTTTCTATTTTTACCTCTCTTCCACAAATAGACAGATCTCAGTACCATTCTACTTAGTGCCACACTGTCCCCACTGTTTGATCTCCTTGGTTACTTTTCTGTTTAACAAGCACCCAAACATAGTGCTGAAGCCCTGCCTAGTGTTATGAAGAAAGGATGTCTGTGCTGTGACTACGGAAATATACACATGGCCATTATCAAGAAACCAAATGGCAACAAAGGCATTTAGGATGTACAAAACAAAAGGATGTAGCCAAAGAGAAGCCCTTACACTGTTAGTGGAAATGTAAGGCGGTTCGGTCACTAAAGAAATCAGTGTAAATATGTCTCACAAAAGGTAAAAATAGAACTGCCAGATGACTCAGATGCAAAAGATAAAAAAACATGCAAAAGACTCTATATCTTCATAATGGTGGAAACAATGCTCAACTAGATACTGTTTGCCACCAAGTAAAACATACAGTGTCAGGAATGGGTTTTATGTTTTAGGGTAGTTGGACAAAAAGGTACCCCATAGCCCCCTAAAATCATCACAGCCTATTGCCAAGGCTACCAGTTATTCTCTACAACCTGATTGTAAGACTCTATTGCTGGAAGACACAACTTCTGTCATCAAATATAGGGAAACCAAGCTGGTCCCTAGCTAGAAGCGTCATCCCGGGGACTAGCATTTATGGTCCCAGAAGGTACTTTGCATGCTGCTAGAAGAGGGAAGTCATCAACAGTTTCATCTAGCCACAAACCCTGTGAGCTACAACCCAGGCCTGCTTGCAAGATCTACTGTTAAAATAAAGGCACAATTGTTATAAGAATAAACAATCACTTTTTAGTGACTATAAAGCCAACTCTGTGAAATGAAACCCGTATATGACACTGCAAAAGTCACCAAGAACCTAGGACTAGTTAGATCATAGGCCCAAAGAATGACCTACCTGACCATAGCAATATAATGACTCCTTGTGACCTTGCTATTTCCTTAGAGCAGAGCACTTCTCATCCCTTACCGGAGAAGTTTATTACTTCAATAGGTGTACATTAACGAAGAGATTTACACCTGGACAATGTGGAAAGTGTGAGAGACGTAAATGCTCAGTCCTAAGTGAGATGTCTTCATAAAACCCCTCACAAAGCTCAGGTAGAAGAGAAGATGGAAAGATTGTTAAGAGTCAGAGGTGGCGGATGTCCTCAAAGAAACGTGTCTCCAGACACAACAGGACTGATACTCACAAGCTGGGGCTGGGAAGAGGAGGAATACAAGGAAAACATATTGTCTGAAAACAAATTTTAAATATAGGTATTTTAAGACATGCATTAATTGCTGTCCCTTTGTTTTGTTCTCGTTTGTTTTTGCTTTTGTAATGCTTATGACTTTCCAAATCTTCTTTTACTAGCCTCTACTGTTCTTGGGCAGTTTGCTCTCTTTTGTGACCTCAGAGATGTGTTCTCCTCGGTATGTAGGATTCCTTTAGTTATCTTCTGTATAGTTATCATAAATTTCCTTAGAGTTAGTGTATGTGTGCCTACATGCAAGTGCATGCCTTAATGGTGCTCTATAATCCCACATAGTTTCTTTACTATTTTCTGATTTGTTAATTTTACTGCTGTCTGTTTATATCTTCACTCCATCTACCTTCTTGTCAAGCAATGAACCATGACCTCTTAGTGAGGTTTCATACAAACTTCCTTATTTATTAACCTTTTTAATTTCTACAATTTATCAAATTTTTCAAAATAATTTTGTAACCTCATTGAATTCTTCTTTCCTATTATGCATTAAATTATTTTCAATCAGATTTTTTATTCATATTTGCCTTTGGATTCATTCAAGATTTTATTTGTGTTATCTTTGATTTTATTAACCATTCTTATTAGCATCCTTTTGAAATTTTTGTCTGGAATTTAATAAAATTTACTCTCACTGAAAGACATTACAATTAAACAACTATTTTCATAAGAGTAATCTTGCCTTTTTATGTTTATTTTGTTTTGCATAAGGACTTTACTTCTGATTTTAGGCATTAGTTTGATTTTATTTTAATTAGCATATATTTTTCAATTGAAATATTTTTGATGGTCTCTTCTTCCTTCCCTCTCTGCTGGTGATACAGTTCAGAAGCTAGTTCCTGATGTACCTGTTAAAAACATGGTGTACAATCTGTAGCTCCAGTGCAAAGGTAAACTATCTATTTCAGAAACAACCACAATTACTGCATAGGCTTGCTGTAAAAATATAGTCATGGTTAAATAAAAGACAATTCTATTCAACCTCAATAACTTCCATGGATATTATTAAAAGTGGGAGTTGGAATTAGTACAAAACTCCCTACTGTGCCCACAGCTTAAACCTATGTGACCAAAATGATCCATTTATAGTCTCTTAATGGCTTCCAAAAAGGTTGCCTTTGGGGCTTAATTTCTGCCCAGGTGTAAGAGGAAGTCAGCTGTACCATAGGAGTTCTGCTGGCCTCATCATGGAGTGTGTGACTAACCTGTGTACTCTCTCCTGTCGTCAGCATGCGCATAGTGGTCCCCTGCACAGATTTCAATGTCTCTGGCTCTTCTACAGTTATACCCAAGTCTGCATTTGCTGTAGAGATGTCTATTCTCATTATTCCAGGACTCAGACTTCTTTGTATCAGCAGTCTTGGCTTAAGTGTGTCTCCGCTGAGTTTCAGTTTAGATCAGTTTACCTGGTGAACTCATGGACTCTTCATTTTCCTTGGCTAAGGTTCTCATTGCATGGAGGGGGCTTTGGAGTTTAGGTATCAGTTGTCCGGATTTGTCTACTCTTTCCTCAAGAGTTGCTTTATTGGAAGGATGCTCTTGAGATCGGCCCCATTCTTTGTCCTTCTCAACAAGCAGTGGTGCCATGACACAGCGCGGTGGACAAGCAACATTGCTAGCTTCGCAGATCCACACAAGGGCAACTCTGCAGGTCAGTTATGCGAAACTTTGCTTTCCTGCCATTTCTTCCTATTTTGTGTACTGATTCAGAAAAGGGGCGTGAATAGAAAGGTAATTAATTGGTGCTTTGTTTTGTGTTCTACCTGCATTCTGATTCTTTATAAATTCAACGTTCTATATTTCTGTATTTTATTTAGCCACAGAGTGTTGCATGCTTTGACCCTCCATTAACCTTCATACCCCTCACACCATCTTGATGTTGTGGATCAAATGTTTTCTCCCAGATGTGTGAGGGTACAGGAGAGAGATGACTTTCCCATAGTTGGCCATCTGCCAGGATTTCTAACTCTTCACATGATAACTGATTTGAAGTTTCCATTTTTGAATTTTAACTTCAAGTGTACAAAAATATTAAACACACTAGTGAATATATCTAGGGATTCTCATCCATCCCATGTTTTCCAGCCACAAGGCATTTCAGGTTCCCAATGATTCCGTATGAATACATACTATGTGAAGAAGGTAGACAGATGCCAAACCTCTGTCTGCAGAGACAACTTTTTCAGGAAGAGGAAACAGAAATAGAGCTTGCTAAAACGATTTCCAGGCATGGAAGTCTAAAGAGTTCTGTTTAAATTTGGCTTCTGTATAACAGAAATCACTGTATAATATTTAAAGGGAAAATATAGGCTTTAAATAACACTTTGCGTACAGACTATAGAAAATGGAACAACTTCTGGGTGTCCAGGAAGGATACATAATATCCTTCAGTCATTCAGACTTCTGTCCTCCACAGAAAAAGCTTTCCTATCCCAAGGCCATAAATCAAGGATTTCCCTCTTTTTAAAAATAGTCTTGTAAAGCTCATGTTTCCCCATAACTATGTAGTAATGAGCAAAGGAGCTGTCAGCTAGCAGAATGAAACATATGTAACATATGTACAGTTTCTTTATTATACAAAAACTCATTAATTTCTGCCTCATCATCAGTCCACTTCGAAAGACAAAAATCTCACAGCTGAAGCCCACTTCTCTTTTCACTCTTTCTCTAAAAATTTATAGTGGAAAAAACCTTATCTTTCCATTTGATGGTATGTATAGTAAATTAAAGCAAGAATGATCCTTAAAGCCATCTCTATGAGGACTTGAGAGATGGCTCAGTAGTTAAGAATACATCTTCCAGAGAAGCCGAGTTTGGTTCCTGATACCCATATCAAACAGCACCTGCTTCTCCAGGAGACCTGACGCCCTCCTCTGGCATCCATATGCACCCACACACCCCGACACATACATAAAGAAAAATAAAGTAAAATACCTCCAAAATCACCTCTATGCTATTTTAATTATCTCTACTGCTACCAAAAGAGGAATTAAGTCAAAAAATCTATTAAATTTACTTAAAAGTTAGTTCAAAATAGATTTGATTTTTTTACTTTTCCAATAACCCCTTTAAAAGTATTTTTGTTAAGTCTTTCAGAATTTCATATGTTGTATTTTGATAACATTTACCCTCATTTGCCATCTCTTCCAAAAACCACCGTCTCCCATTCCATACCTATCTAACTTGTGATCTTATCCTTTGTTTTTTCAATCCATTGAGTCCCATGAGCGCTACCTATTACTCTCTGGTATGTGGCCATTCCCGTGAGCATATTAGAGTCTATGACCACACCCTTAAAGAAAACTAACTCTTGCAATATCAGCAGCTATTAATTGCCAATTGCTCTTCAGCTAAATGTGGGACTCGGTATACTCGCCTACTTCTTCCATGCTCACTGTTTCTGAATATTTTAGGACTTGAAATTCTTTTTCTTTCTAGTTCTCATGGGTAAGGTGAATAGAGAGTCTCAAGACTATGTGTTGCCTCTCTATCCCTAGCCTGTTGATTCTCTGCCTATGTCATGGTGCAGAGAATCCCACTACTATCAGAGGCTAGCCATACATGACAGTGCCTCATCTATCTCTGTTACAGTCCTTGGAGTGGAAACATCAACAGCTCAGTTCTAAATTCCTGCTATCCCAGAAAACATGGTGCAATTTTATTTAGCTTAATTGTAGTTCCTTGGGCTTGAGATTATTTCTCCTCAAAATGCTTATGTCAAAGTCCTAGCCCTCAAAGTAGTAATATTTGCAGGTAGACTGCTACTAAGGAGTTAGTAGGCTCGGATAAGGTCTTAGGGATGCTCCCACATCTCTCTTTTTCTCCAAGCCATTTGAAAACAGCCCAAAGTCAGATTGTAATATGAAGATCTCTATTGTTTATGCAAGTATTCTGTGGTATTTTGCTAGAGATGTCTATGCTAAGACATACTCTGATTAGATTTCCCACAGTGCTAGCACCAAAGCACTTTCTCTCAGCTATCTTGGGTATTCTCAGTACATCCACTAGCCACTGGATTGAGGATGAAGAATAACCTTTGTGTATTCAATGATTGTTGTACATGCCCCTGCTGTCAGCCTCCAGATATTCACACCACTGATTTTATTCATCAAACCCTTCTAATCTGGGCTGTGTGTCAGACATGGTACACAAACCAAAAGAATGGATTTAAATCGGAATTACTGTGTATATTAATAAGGGATATCATAAAATCATAGAGATACAAATCTGAGCTCTAACTTAAAATCAAAACCTTTATTCAGTTGCTAAGGAGACTGAATGATGAAAAGATAAATAGTTTATCCAAATTCAGTCAAGGTAGATAGACATGGACATAAGACTAATATTCTTGCCCACCTGTTATATTTATCTCTTCTGATACTTTAGATTACAGTTTTTATTGAAGAAAATGTTGTCAAATAAAGAGCTAAGATACCTGTAAAATTATGCATACATATGCCATATTTTGTCTTGTAAGGTTTTGGAAACATTGGTAGCATCATGTGTGCTTATTTTTTTTTGCCTCATGCTGATTTATACCATATCAAATAAAGTCATAACAGTAACCATTGCTTCTTGTTCTTCTAATGTCAATTGTCATCCCCTAAACCAAAAAATCTTCCACATCAAATGAGGTAAAAATTAGAGAGACATGCTTGCTAAGAATTTGAGACTGGAGAGACAAACAAGATAATTCATGCTTTAAGCAAAATATAGCCAATTGAAAAAATTGACAGCTGCACAAGTCTGTCAGGAGGAACTATGCCAGAATCATTTCAAAACTGCTATAATCAGAAACTAACATCTTGCAATCAAATAGAAGAGAAGAGATAATTTGTTTTGGAAGAATCAAGCGAAGTTCCATGCAGTAGATTTCAAGTGGTGTGTAGTAAGAATACAGAAATAAATAGTCAAACACAGAAAATAAAGAAACTGCTGTTCATGAGTGTGCCGAGGGCTGGACAAAGACAGGCTGTCTACAATGAGCACTGAGGATGACAATAGAGAATGGATGGGGTCATTGCTAACCAGAGTACTGGGAAGACAAGCTTTGGTCAGAGAGATCAAATGGGGCTCATCCACATATTAAAGATTTTACTTCAATTTAATAGGCAAGAGAATGAAATCATTATCCTACAGAGATAAACACTGAGGTTTCTATTAATTACAAGATTACAGTGTTATAGCAAATGTGTAATAATGCATTTCCAAATATTCCCCTTCTTGCTCTTCATTTGGGTATTCAGAATATGTCTGACTCCTGTTCTCACTGACGGTCATTAAAATCTTATCACCACAGTTATCTTTATACCATGATTGGTTTTCATCTTTTCAAACCGTGCTCATGTCTCCACTTACTGGCTTTCCTAGATCCTGGTTGAGGTTTCAGCTTTCACTCAAGAGCTCCTTGGCTTCCTGTCTCCGTTCATCCATCATATGCCGAAAGTCCATCCAAAACTCTGTGGCACATTTCACTTTTTCCATTTCTTATAATCCTCATATTACATTGGCCTCTTGAGCATCTGAAAATAAGATTCAAGTGAGTCGTGATTCAGATGGTGCAAGCACTTCATGCTCTTTTGATTACAGAGTTTGATTACAGTTTGATTATCCTCCGAGGTGCAGGTTGCCTTTATGCTATTGAAAGTAAACTTAGGTAGCTTCCTTGATTCTGGTTCGATCTGATTTTGCTTATGAGAACAAGAATCATCCAGGAGGTTTTTGTAATGTTAAGTTGAATCATAGCAGGTTTGGGTCTTGAGGAATGGCTCTTTCGGTTAGAAACAGAACTTACTGTAAAAGCTAGAGGGCCCGAGTTGCAATCCCCAGTACACACATAAAAGTTAGGCATGTGCTTATAACCCCAGAATAAGAGGCACAACCATTCAGATCCTGGGAACTATCTGGACAACCTACCTTGTGTAGCTAGCAAGCTGATTCTGGTACGTTGAGAGATATTGCCTCAAAAACAGGCATGCAACAATACTCTTCTGAACTCTGCAAGCATATCTGAATATGCACTCCCACAGGTACACACACACTCTTACACACACGTACACATACACATACAAACAAGGGGTGGTTAGGCAATTGAGTGCTTTGGTTAATCAAATGTATTGTTTGCAAAACTGACTTCCGCATTTCTGCCCCTGCACACAATATTTTCCATGAATGTTAAGCTATATCTTTCTGATGGTGGCTGCTAAAATTAGTAAAATATTTTTATTTCATGGAAAGTTAGCATTTTAATAAAATGTTTATGTCTTTGTTTTGTAGGGGGAAAAAAATCCTAATTTCATAGGTAAACCAGGTTTGAAATGTATATGATACTCTTTCTTCATTCCTTATATGTGTGCTTCTTTTACTTATTGCTCTCCACCTCTGCCTACTGCCTTCCTTATCTTTCTCTTCTATATATTTGTCCCAAATGCTCCCTCAGTAATTCTTCATTTCATAGTTTTAATGATCAAACAGGCATTTATTTGAGAGTGAGCTCATTTTTGTGGAGTTTTTATTTGTTTGTTTTGTTTTTAGAAATGAAAAACCTATGACTCAGGAAAGACATATTTTAGTTGTAAAAGTGAAGATAATTACAAACCGAACACAGGAAACCCAAAGCTCTCAAATCCATACTACACTGAGAAAGTTGAAAACAGTTTAAATTGCTTTGGAAAAGACCATGAGTCTTTGTTCTGACTTGGAAATAATCTTGGCTTCTGGTGAAGAAATCAATTACATCATATCAATTAACTCAAGGACAGAAAAGTCTGGCCAAGACCCGGCTGACCCATTATTTAGAAGAAATCAGCTTTGGCTAGAGGAATGTTTTATGTAAGTGAGTTAGCCTCAGTAACCACTGCAGAATCCTACACTTTGCTTAAATCATCTTGCCCAAATTCATGTTTCAGCAAACACAACTTATTCATGAGATATGCTAGCTTTCTGCACCAAGAGATGTGTCACCATTTGGTTTAAAAAGTCATTGTAGTTTGTCCATTTATAAAATGCTGTAGTAGGGCTGACTTGGGGTTCAGTGGCACAGTGTTAGCATATGCACATCTCTACATGTGCACAGTTCTACATGTGCACAGCTCCACATGAGCACAGTTCTACATGGCCACAGCTCTACATGTGCATAGCTCTACATGGGCACAGCTCTACATGGGCACAGCTCTATATGGGCACAGATCTACATGTGCACAGCTCTACATGTGCACACCTCTACATGGGCACAGCTCTCCATGTGCACAGCTCTACATGGGCACAGCTCTCCATGTGCACAGATCTACATGGGCACAGCTCTACATGTGCACAGCTCTCCATGTGCACAGCTCTCCATGTGCACAGCTCTCCATGGGCACAGATCTACATGTGCATAGCTCTACATGTGCACAGCTCTACATGGGCACAGGTCTACATGTGCATAGCTCTACATGGGCACAGCTCTAAATGTTCACACCTCTACATGGGCACAGCTCTCCATGTGCACAGCTCTACATGGGCACAGCTCTACATGGGCACAGCTCTACATGTGCACAGCTCTACATGTGCACAGCTCTAAAATCCATAAAATAAGATGTCTAGGGTATAAAGCACACAAATTGATTCTTTCTCCTCAGAAATTTAGTATCATTTTTACAGCTATTTTACAGTAAATGTCTTTACAAATATTGTCTTACTTTCTCAACATTGCAGCAATGACTTTTAAGAATACTATCATAACTTCATTAAAATCTCATTAGTTGACTTTAATTAAACTCATCTAGTTTCTTGTGTGATGTCTGTTGTGAATAGTTACAAGATTAGGTGTACACACGCGTGATAAAGGAGTGTGTTGCTTAACGAGCGAAATGGGAGGTAAGTGGTTTACGGAAACTGAACCAGGAGAGTCTAACCAGACTTCCTATGTCTAGCATTTAAGATGGTTGCCTGGCATCTCTTTGTGTGAAATGTGGAGTAGTAATTATATTAATATTATAAAACGTGATGCCAAGGATGTCCTAAAACATTAGGATGACCCAAGAATATTAGCTTAGTATAAACTCAAAAATATTACTCATGCTTCTCTCCCAGGAGTGAGTGTGGAGCGCTGGCACAGTCACGCCTTTCACTCAGTATAGAATCCCACTAAGAGTGGTCATTACTGGTTTCAATCACTGCACAAAGTGAAAGCTAATTAATGACAGAAGATGGAGTCAATTTGATCCTTCCTAAATGCCAACACATTCTTGTTAGCCAAGCTCTAGATAGAGGAGATTTAATACATGTGTTTCCCTCAGTAACTGGTTCAGGATTTATGGAGGTGTTACTCTGAAATTTTTACTTCGCTTAAGACCAAGTGGCTGGTTGCTTTTCTCATTAAGCAGAAGTCGTCATCATTGGGTTATATTCCTAGTGTATACTTTAATATCATCAGCTAGTTCATTTCCTCCAAGTCACGTTTGACGTTATATTTTAAGTGTACATACTAAACTCACCAAGGAGAAAAGTTTAATGTCAAATCTAAAGCTAAACATCACAATAATGTACTCAAAATTGCTAGCTATAAACGAGGTGAAAGGGACATATGTGGGGAGAAAAGAAGCCAAATGAAGAGATCAAGAGAAAAGTAAATTGAATGAAAACAATTTCATAAAACTAGAGATAGGGTTTGATTTAAGCTCAAGGTAGATGAATATACAGAAGAAATCTATGACTCCAATGCAGGCTGATTCAGATTATTTTGAACAACCTAGAATAATACCAAATGGACAACCTTAAAACATACGCACATTAGCTCATTACGCAGACTGTATAAGGTGGTTTTACGTATTTAGGGATGTGTGATGCACACGTGCACCTGTATACACACACACACACACACACACACACACACACACATAACACCAATCAAAGAAAAAAGAGATAAACATTTTAAAGACAACAAGGAGCAATATACAGGAGGGTATAAAGGGAGGAGAGCAAAAGGAGAAATTGTATAATTATATTATAAACAAAACATTTTTTAAAATGTATTTTTTAAATTCTGCAAATAGATTCATCTCTATCACCATGCACAAAACTCAAGTCCAGATGGATTAAGGACCTCAACATAAATACAGTTACATTGAGCCTAATAGAAGAGAAAGCATGAAGTAACCTTGAACACATTGGCACAGGAGACCACTTCCTAAATATAATACCAGTAGTACAGACACTGAAAGCAACAATTAATAAATGAGACTTTCTGAAACTGAAAATTTTATAAGGCAAAAGACGTGGTAAATAAGACAAAACAACAGCTTACAGACTGGGAAAAGATCTTCACCAACCTCACAACTGACAGAAGGCTTATCTTCAAAATATATAAAGAACTCAAAAATCTAGGCATCAAAATACAAAATAATACAATTAAAAAATGGGGTATAGAACTAAACAGAGAATTCTCAGCAGAATCTCAAATGACCAAAAGACATCTAAGAAATTGCTCAACATCCTTAAACGTCAGGGAAATACAAATCAAAATGATTCTGAGATACCATCTTAGACCTGTCATAATAGCTAAAATCAAGAGTACTGAGGACAGCTTATGTTGGAGAGGATGTGGAGTCAGGGGATCACCCATCCACTCTTGTTGGGAGTGCAAACTTGTACAGCCACTTTTGAAATCAGTTTGGCAGTTTCTTAGAAAACTGGGAATTAATCTTTCTCAAGACCCACTACCACTCCTGGGCATATAACCAAAGGATTAATTACTCGATCATACCACAAGGACACTTGCTCAATAATGTTCATAGCAGTATTATTTGTAATAGCCAGAACCTGGAAACAACCTAGATGACCCTCAACTGAAGAAAGTGTGGTATATTTATACAATGCAGCATTACTCAAGAATAAAAAACAATGACACCATGAAATTTGCAGGCAAAAGGGTGGAACTAGAAAAATACTGAATGAATAACCCAGACTCATAAAGACAAACATGGTATGTACTCACTCATAAGTGAATATTAGATATAAATCAAAGGATAACCAAACTACAATTCACCACTCCAAGGAAGACCATAAGAGGGACACATGGATTGCCCAGGAAGGGGAATTAGATGACATCCCCTGGGTAAACTGGGAGTAAGGGAGGGTGGTAAAGGGGAGGGGATGGGAGATGAGAACATGAAGTCACTGGATGATCGAGGCAGGAGAAGAATGGAGTGGAAGAGCAATGAAAGAGTGATCTTGGTAGGGAAAGCCACTGTGGGATTAGGGAGAAACCTGGTGCTAGGGAAATCCTAAGAATTCACAAGGATGACCCCATCTAAGACTCCTAGCAACAGGGGAGATGGAGCCAGAACTGGCCTTCCCTGTAATCCGATTGGTGAATATTCCAACTGTCATCAGCCAGCAACTGACCAAGCCAGGTGGAGAGATTCCCAACCAAGCAGCAGATCAAGCTCCAGGAATCCAACTGAAGAGAGGGAGAGGGGAATATATAAGCAAGGGAGGTCAAGATCATGATGGAGAAATCTAGAGCCAGCTGAACCAAGCTCATGGATTCATGACCTCTTGATAGACGGCTCTGGAGCCTCCATAGGACCGAAATAGACCCACCATATGTGGTAG
Source organism: Microtus ochrogaster (assembly GCF_000317375.1). Classification (NCBI taxonomy): domain Eukaryota; kingdom Metazoa; phylum Chordata; class Mammalia; order Rodentia; family Cricetidae; genus Microtus; species Microtus ochrogaster. Next base: position 60,384,028 of record NC_022012.1, read on the forward strand.
ACAGTGGTGAAACTTGGACTATCTATGAGGCCCCTGGCAGTAAGAGCAGGATCTGTCCCTGGTGCATGAGTCAGCTTATTGGAGCCCATTCCCTATGGTGGAATGCCACGCTCAGCCTTAACACAGGTCTAGGGACTTGGTCATGCACCAACTTACTGTGTCAGATTTGATGACATCTCTTTAGTCTGGAGATTTAAAAATATTATATAGATATTTATTCTAAAAATTACTACTTGGTTGTTTAGAAAATATTGAGTACTTTGGAAGCACTAAAGGAAAGATGAAATCAGATACATGATCTATGAAACAGTTTAAAACATCTAAGCATTTTGGTCCTATAAGATTCTAAATTTATTTTCTCATAAAAACATTAAATGCATTTTGCTAAAAATATGAAGCCATATTTTCAATTTCTTTAATTTACACTGGTATAATAACTATTTATTGTACTAAAAATTGTGTTGTGTTTACTGAAAATAATAGATTCTTTAATAGAAAAAAAGCAATTTGAAAAGAAGTAGCTTTTGAACAGTACATCTTTTGATGTCACTAGGAGACACACTCTCACAGCAAAGTCCTTGATCCTCTGTATCTTAAATATTTCCACCCTTATTTGTTTCGTTTCCCGAGTCTTGTATGTGGGAATGTTTTATAGATGTATATTGGCACTGGGCTCCACAACGCTGGATTTTGATTGGTTGTGGTTTTCTTTAATGGTCTCTGTCTATTGTAAAGACATTTTCTTGATGATTGGTGAAGACTACACTTATCTATGGATATAAGGACAAATGTTTATAGATTATTGTTAGGGATTATGCTGGTTTAGTAAATTAGTGGTTGTAAATTCTCCTTCAATAACTGTGATTTTACTAGCACTAACTATCTGGTTAGGTTCCAGTACCAGGCATGGTATCCTTCTTGTTCAGTGAATTAGAGAGCCACTGATGGTTACCACAGGACACCAGTGAGCATGCCAAGCTGGATGGGGTTCAGGAGCCCATGAGGCCTTCAACCCTAAACAAAGAAGTATAGACAATGGAGGAAAGCTGGGAATGACAGAAATGGTCCTCTGCAGGGAAGAGCATGCCAGCTGGTTGTCCAGTGTGAATGCATCAGTCCTGAAAACATACAAGTAACATTATATGGACTCAACATATAATAATAAGGATATGTTTGTACATACACTATATAGATCCAAACAATAACAATTAGTGTAAAAAAAAAAGGCCATGGATTTGAAGAAGAGCAGAAAGGGGTTATAAGGGAGGGTTTGAAGGGAAGAAAGAGAATGAAAAAAATGTAGTAATTAAATTACAATTTCAAAAATAAAAAGTAGCAGCTACAATGGCTTTTACTGTTAATTTAGTATGAAATAATGTAACATTGCTTCTGAAAGAAAAAAAGAAGAAATTGGTGTGATCTTTCCAAAGAGAGTCTTCCCCCCATTTTGCCGAGTATTCAGTTTTATTTTCAAGATAGCATCATTTAATGTTATTTGTGCAAATAATTTAATTGCTGGTAACTTTAAAAATCTAGAAATATTCTAGCTCAAATAAAAACTCTGTAGATATATCTTAGAGGTTAAGAGTAGTGAATGATTTCCCAGAGAACCCAGGTTCAATACCCAGCACCCATATGGCAGCTCATAACTGTCCACAGCTTTAGTTCACAGGGTTCTGGCACCCTCTTCTGGTCTCCATGGGAACCAGGTAAGCAAGTGGTATACAGACATACATGCAGGCAAGCAACTACTCTCTCTCTCTCTCTCTCTCTCTCTCTCTCTCTCTCTCTCTCTCTCTCTGTGTGTGTGTGTGTGTGTGTGTGTGTGT
>NC_022012.1:60385956-60408696 GCF_000317375.1 Microtus ochrogaster
CTCTCTCTCTCTCTCTCTCTCTCTCTCTCTGTGTGTGTGTGTGTGTGTGTGTGTGTGTGTGTGTGTATGTGTGTGTAGTAATTTAAAAAAACAAAATTATACTAACAATTGCATTAGTGGTAGCATTGTTGGGAGCACATATCCTGCTACTTAGTGGTTTCCACTTCTGTGAGGTCTCTCTTGTACATATGACACACATGAAATACATAGGTTTCTTCAAGACTACCTCTGTCCACCACCCTTATTTTAACACCCATTTTCATATGTAACAACTGTCTTTACAGGGCAGATTTCATGATGCTGAAATAAAAGATTTCTGCATTGGGTAAGAGTATGAAAGTACTGCTCACTCCCCACCTCAGGCAATGATGGCAAAGAATTCAACATGATGTGTCAATCAGCTGTGGCATGATTTGCAGAATAATTTTAGGGATAGATGAATTCCTCAGGCTACTATTGCAGATTTCAGTGAGAACCTACACAATAATTATAGGGTACCTAGACCTAACAGTATGCAAAAAAAAAAATACAAGCTTTGTTCTCCATAAACCAAAGAGTAGTTGAAATGGTTTGGTTGTGTTGCTTCATTTACTGTGTGATGTAAATCTAAAACTATTTAATTATTTGATGACACTTTCTTATATTAAATAAAATTTTCTGAGACAATGAGCTTAACAAAAGAAAGTATATGTTTATATTATCAAGAAATTTTATAAATATAATATTCATAATAAAATATTATTGATAGATACTGTCCAGCAAGCAAACAAAATATTACATCTTCTGTAAAGAAAAGATGGAAGCACACCAAAGAAACAGTGATATGTTTTCCAGAACAGAAGGATAACCATAGCAGAAGTTCATAACTGCATAAAATATCTTTACGGAACTTTAAAGTATGATTTCACTCACTTCTAAATAAAACTTGTGAATTTTAAGTTCCAAATTGAATTCTTTGAACATATAAAAAACAAAATAAGTGCTCTTAATTTTTAACTTTGTAACAGAAGAAAAACTCTTTCAGATAAATCATAATTTTTTAAAAAAAATATAGCCAATGAGTATCAGTTCTATTAGTAATTAGCCTTTTTCTAATTCATATGCAAATAAAAATTTAATCTTGAAGAAAAATATCTGACATTATTGTAACTGATGAGGTATACTGAATTAAAAAGCTAAACAAAATAGTTTTTTCACTGATAATACTAGCATTAATTGTGTCCGAGAAATGCATTGTGGTACAAGAATTATATACTCTTACTATTAAATAAGTAAAAATACATCTGAAATTTATTAGAATCCTTGCATAATACACTTCTACATACAAGCAAGATAAAATATTTAATCAAAATAGAGGCTGCATTTATCAAAATTATAGCATTTGTATATATTTTCAGAGTGTACCTAAGAAATATGTGACAACGAAATTAAGTACAAAATGAAAAATATTCAGAATAACAAAAATTACTTTCACTGAATTTTGTTTGTAATTAATCAGACTTAAACATTTAAATCACGGAAGGGCTATTTTGTAAACCAATGAAACTATACTACATTTCAGATAGAATATATTATTAGCAAATTCTTTATATTATCTACCACTTTTTCAATATTTTTCAGCAATATTTACTTATTCAACAAATGGAATGTCTAAAATAGCATTTAAAACTTTTATTAATTGCACTTATTGGAAAGCAAGATTCCAGTGTAGAAGATATCAAAATTTATTCCTCTAAAAATAGAGAATTTGAATCAATTAAATAGTGATGACTCAAAAATATAAGAAATGTAATAATTTGATTTAAAATATCATGGCATGAAATCATTTATATATAATTTCTATATCCAGGTAGGCAAACTATGCTTTTATGGTCTCATAGTATCACAATGTTGAAAAGATAAAAGGGGTATAAGTAGAAAATTTGATTATTTTCTTACAAAATATTTGTCTATATACCATAATAAAATTAAACACCAAATATTTGAGGAATTATCTGTAGATAAGTAGTTTCCATTTTTTTTCACTACAAATTTCAAATAAAGACTGGCTAGATGGTTCACTGAGTAAATAAAGATGCTACCTAGCAACCCTGACGAGCTGAGTTCAAACTCCAGAACCTCCTTCAATTTCTCCTCTGACCTATGTGTGTGTGTGTGTGTACACATACATATGTGATGGAGGAAGGTCATTGGTTAAAAAATAAAGAACCTCTTGGCCCTGATAGGTAGAAAATTAGGTAGGCAGAGTAAACAGAACAGAATGCTGGGAGGAAGAGGAAGTGAGCTCAGACTCGATAGCTCTCCTCTCTGGGGCAGAAGCGAGGCCATGCTCCCCTCTCCCAGGCAGACACCATGAAGCAAGCTGCCAGGTCAGACATGCTGAATCTTTCCAGGTAAGACTGATGCTACACAGATTATTAGAGATGGGTTGATCAGGATATGAGAATTAGCCTGTAAGGACTAGAGTTAATGGGCCAAGCAGTGTTTAAAATAATACAATTTGTGTGTTGTTATTTTGGGGTATAAGCTAGCCAGTGGCCAGGAACAGGGCTGTGGGAAGAGGCCTGCAGCTCCTACAACACATATGTATGTATGCATGCATGTATACAAACACATGAGCACACATTCACTTTCTTTTACTACCCAATAAGAATTTGATCTGAAATTTCTATAAAACTTTATGTGTTAAGAAAATATCTTCTCAATTAAGAACACAATTCAAAAGTAGCTATAGATATATGATACTCACTTCCAACTATGCTTCATCTTTGAAAAGAGTTTCATGAAAAATTTTTAGACATAAGGCCATACTTCAATAATAGGTGTATTCTGTGGTAAACACTAGTGATGTGTATTAGATAAATGATGTTTAAAAACTTATTAAAACTTTTACACATATCAAAAATAAAGATTCTACTTTATTTTTAAAGTTAAGTTTATGAGTTTTGACAGATAATATATAAACTTCATTGTTTTTCTATCATGGATTATTTTGGTTTGGGTGTTGGATAAGTACACAAAATATATCTGACTCCAAAAGTGTATAATTTACTATAAAGCTCTGCGCCTTTGTTCCAGATGCCTATTCTAACTTATAGAAGTTCATAGAACTGGATAGAATTCAATTTGTTTTATTTTAATGTATGGTGTTTTTATTTGTTTGTGAGTTTTTAAGTAAATTTTGTCAAATTAAAAAATAAAGTTTAGAAAGATAAAAATAATTGTTTGACATTGTCTTCAGGTAAAATATTACTTCGAACAGAACTTTGTTTATTAATATATTTTCTGAAAAGAAAGAATGTGTGAGTTCACCAGTACAATATAAACATGCACATGTATTTGTATAAGCAGAGTTTAAACATTTTATGACTTTATCATTGAGGGAACACTTTTGGTTCTCTAAACTATCCTGTTTCTGTGCCAAATTGCATCAATTCCATCATCATTGTTATTGGCTCTAAAATTCTCTGCTACCTGTTTCTGTTCACAAAATATTCCATAAAGTATGTTCTAAAAATATCAAAAATAACATGGTGTTTTATAATGGAGACATAGGAGACTTTAGAGCGGATAAAACATGCTAGTTGAACTCCACAATTTTACAAGTCAAAAATCACATGTTTCTGCCAACTTCTTTCTTTGTAAAGATTTCTTCATGTGTTGTTCTGATTTTTTAAAAAGTGAAATGAAAAAGAAAGAAAATATAACAGTATATATTTTTCTGGATTTAGTGTTTTTTTCTTTCCTGGTTTGAATCATTTTGAATATTTTCCATACTTTCAAAATTAAATGAAAATAACAATTTAGGGTCTTGACATTCAATTTGTGGCTTTAATGCTGACTTTAGGGAATGAACTGATCTTATTTATCCCAAGACTACTATTATGATGTAATTTCCTTTCTACAAAACAAAGAAATTACCAAGTCAAGATTTATTGATTGTGGAGAATGAAGTCATATTCATGTTTCAAGAGGTAAAACAAACAAGTTTTCTTCAAATTGTTACAGCTCAACATCTGTGTCTGAAGCCTCAAAAATCAATATGTTCCTATTTTCTGGCATAAAACTTATTTGAGACGATTCTGAATTTCAGAAGGAGAAGGAGGAGAAGGAGAAAAAGGAAAAGGAGGAAAGGTTGCAGGCTTTGAGTATTTGTTGATGAAAACAAATATTGTGTGGACCTCTCTTCATAAATCATTTGACAGTCTTCACATGTACTAAAAAGTGTATCATGCCACTTCTCATCTAAAAATTAAAAAAAATGACCTCAGGATGTTTGTACCACTATCATTATCATTATTACTCTTTGAAAATGATAAGACTTTTTCTGCTGCCATGCATGGGTAACTAGATGCAAAAAACAGTATGAATATATATTTTTAAATGTATTTTATCCTCGTTATTCAGATACTCTATATTTTAATTAATCTACTCACTAAAGTTTGGTTTAACTCCAAAATCAACAGCAAGGGCTCAATCACAGGTATGCAGGCAGTAGAAAATGAAATCCCTTCATATTTATGCTGCCAGTGGGGTCTGCAAAATACTATTTGGTAATTTTGTTTTAGCTCTTAATGTAAGCAGCTCTCTTTGGGGGTTTATTTGCTACTATTGACTTTTTTCTTGCCTTTTCTGTTTTGCTTTGTGATTATGTTTTTGTATGTTTATTTTTTGCATTTGGGGGCTCCAAATGATTTCACTATTTAAATTAGAACCAAAAAGTAGTGATAAAATATTATCCATGGTTCCTGACTGGAAGATAACGCTGTACTGCACCATACAGAGGTAGATACATCAGAGAATCTTCATTCAAACAGGACTTTCAACACTGCTGTTGATATGTTGATATGTTCACTATCCAGGAATCAACAGCATATTTTTCATGAGAATACAAACATAAAATAAGATTATGTATTGACTTACTCATCAGTTTTATAACTCTTATGAGACCCTAGTGCAACATTTATCTAAGAATCAGTGGCTCAATGTTTGTTAACTCAGTGTATAATGGTAATTTTATAAAACCTATCCATGAAAATTGACCATATGATTTTAAGAGTTGATCTTTGTTGTTGGCTGATGTGGGGTTTCCCTCTGTATGCTGTGATTACCATTAATGAATAAAGAAACTGCTTTGGACCTATAGCAAGGCAGAACTTAGGTAGGCAGGGAAAGATAGGCTGAATGTTGCTAGGAAGAAGTGCAGAGTCCAGGAGATGCCATGGATCTGTTTCTGGAGAGAGATATGCTGAAACTTTACTGGTAGGCCACGACCTCGTGGTGATACACAGATTAACGGAAAGGGATTAAATTAATATGTAAGTGTTATCCAATAAGAAGGTAGATCTAATTGGCCAAACAGTGATTTAATTAATACAGTTTCTATGTGATTATTTCAGGTCTAAGCTAGCAGGGCAGCCAGGAACCAAACATACGACCTCCTTGCTACAATTGGCTTGAATAGGTTTAGAATTACATAAAACATATACCTCTGTAATTGTCTGAAAGTATTTTCAGAGGATATTAACAGAGAATGGATGTCACCATTCCATGCCCTGGCCCCCTAGACTGAGTAAAAAGGAAAGGAGAAAAAGGGAGCTGAGTAGCAACATCCATTTCTCTCTGCTTCCTGACTACTGATGCCATGTGACCTGCTACGTCATCTCCTGTTGCGTAACTTTTCTGCCTTGATGGGCTGTACCCTTAAATCATGAGTCAAAGTTACTATTCTTTTAGTTGTTTTTCTTAGGTGTTTTGTGCCAATAACCAGAAAAGCAACTAATCCAGACTTTATAGTGATTAGGACTGTTGCTCTGACTACCTCATCATGCGGTTTATAGGCCTTTGAAATTGACTTGTAAGAGTAATATGGAAGAGTTTTAAGCTGTGGGCTATAGAAACCCTACCATAATGTAATCAGAGTTCAAGGGGCCATTCTGATAGAAGTATGGAAGACGGTATCCTGAAAGAAATGTAGGCAGTGAAGTCTATCACAAGGTTTCTTTAGGAAAATGATCTATGGGCCCTTCATGTTGAATTCCAGCAACAAATATGGCTGTGTTCTGTCTCTTTAATGAGAAGTAAGGTGAAGTCAAATTCAAGGATAGTCCAGTTGTTTACTCAAGGAAATTTCAAAATAGCACAGCAGTTGGGCTGTAGCGTGATCATTTCCTGCTAATCTCAATCACATGAATCAGAGAAAGCAGAAAAGGATGTGCATGAAAAAGTGTGCCTTTTGACAAGGAACAGGCACCTGAGTTTGAAGTTGTAGACAAGATAGGTACAAATAAAGCTATATGTGTTTTAAAACATTATTAGAATTAAGAGGAAACTCATGATCTGCCATAAGACAGCAGGATAGGAATTCTGAGGGCAAAATCTAATGCATCCTAGGTTTTAACTTCATTGCAAAAGTGCAAATCCACTGCAGATAAGAGAGGCTGAACTGAGAATCCCAGGAAAATGTTCCCTGCTCCATAACAATCTAAAAGAAGTGTTTGTCCAAATTCATCCATCAAGGTACACAGAGGCGACAACTGATGTAGGAATCTGGAAAATGTATCTCATTCTGGACGTAAAACTTGGCAGCACTGTCTGTGTGACTCAGCAGTCAGACAAAATGCAAGAACAGCAGTGATATGGAGGCTTGGAAGCTTGTACCACAGTTCCAGAAAGTCATGGAGACCAGAGAAAATGTACCTTAGGATTGGGATTTCCTGCAAAACGGTCCTAAGAGGCTATTGTATCAAGTTGTGAAGGTAAAGTCTAAGTTGCCATGACAACCCCAGGATGTTTCAGAAACTAGGATCATTGGATGTCTGAAGCAGTAAAGCTGAAAGCTTAGAGTGAAGCCAAGCCAAGAGAGAGGCTATGTTTTTAGTGGGTTGTAGAACTGAAAAGGCAGGGTTGCCTAAGCCCACTGAAGACCAGGTGATACAAGTGACCCAAAGCTCTAAGCACTAAACATGAAGCTACCGTGTTTGTTAGCTGTCCTGCTGGGTTTCTGTCTTGCTTTAGTCAACTATTTCCTTGCTATTTCCCAATCACGCCATGGATAATAGGAACGCTTACTCTGTGTCATTGCACATTGAATGTGTTTGACTTGTGTATTGTTTTACAAGTTAATAGTTTTTCTTGTTTTTTTAATAGTGTTGAAGCTGTTAAAACTACGTAGGTAAAATAAATGCATTTTTCTTTTTACTTTGAAATTATCATGAGACTTTGGGGGTCAGCAATGGGATGCCATATCTTAAAGGGGGTGTGTGCATTTTGAAAGTTTAAAAAAAAAACCCAGTCAATTTCTTTCTTTAATTTTTAAAACTCAAATTTCTTGAGAAGTCAGGCAGAGAACCCTTCCAGGAGTTGCCTGTCCCCTGATTTTCCTCAACGAACTGTGAGAAATTAGGGAACTGGGCACAGAATACCTTTCCTACTGAGAAGTTACATAGCAGTTCTCTCAACAGCCTGGGAGCACATATACCCTCATCAAAGTAACCTGTAAAAACAAACAATGGCGTTTCTGCACAGTTTGGCTTTGAAACAAAAGTCCTTATTCCCCAAAATAATATTATCAGATGTCGACTCCCACACAGTGTCCGAAAGAAACGTTATTTAGTTATTTAGTTAAAAGGTGGAGTGTATTTTGATGGAAATTGTACTAGAGTCCACCTAAGTGATGTGAAACTAGAAAATGGAAATCTTGGGGTATTACAGTTTCTCACACCCACATTTCAAAACAAATTTTATTCCATACTCACATGTATGTCATAGTTTTAAAAATATCCATTTTAAGTCTCAAATGTATGTATGTGAAGAGTTTGTCAACAATTATCATTCAGTAAAAGCATGTTGTCCTTGACTTTTCCTGGTGTGGCTTGGCTTGGGCAGAGGAGACTGTTCTCCCCACTGAGTCAACAGTCACACAGTGAAGCACCAGCTCACATAGACCATGACAAACAATAGGGCCCATTTCTCTTCCTTACCTACCTATTTCAATAAATCACAGTGTGCTCATTGATTTTTAAGGTAGAAATTCTATAATATAGAAGCACTGAGGCCTTGCAAAATTGAAACACAGATGCATGCTCCTGAAAATGATTCTACAAAGGGTGACTAATTATCATTTTATTCCTTGCATAAATCCTACTGTACAAGGAAAAAAATCCAGATAACCCTTGTTGGCCCACAAGGACTTCTACCTGACTTGTCTGCAGGTAACTCTTCCATCACTTTTTCCACCTCACTCTTCTTCCAATTAAACCAGTCACATTGTCCTGTATGCACCTTGAACAACTATATCTCTGCCTTGGAGACCTCTTTGCATTTTCTTTACAGCTGGAATTCCAACGTTGCTAACATATTCTTATTCGACTCTCAATTTAAAACTTACCTGTTTCTTTAGACTCTTTCCTGAACTAAACCTAACGCTCTGAAACCCTAATTAAATAACTCCCAGCATAATTTTCACAGCCTACACTTCCTAAAACCTGTTGTCCTTGTATTAGTTGATGTGTGCTTTGACTGTCTCCTTTCCTGGAATGCACATCGGGGATTATCTTCACTTCCAACCCTTTTCTAGTCTGTCTCTAGAGAACTGGGTAGAACACAGAAAAGACCATCAAATAGTTTCTGGGATAAAAGCCCGAATTGTTCACATCTGCTTTGGACAAAATGTAGTCTTTCAGGGAAATTATAAACTGAATTATTGCATAGAGTCCTGCTGCAAAATAAAACATGTCACTTTTAACTATTTATTTTGCCTATATAATGTGTAAAATATTTTGGTTTGGATTTATTTTTTCCTTTTTCCATATTTTATCAGTCAATAAACATGGAATGAGATTTTGCAAGAACTCCTGGGACGTGCAGGCCAACACAGTCTCCACGTAAGAGACAGCAATATGTCTCCTTGGGTAGGAGGTAGGCTTACACTTGCTTGGGTGTGGAAGGCTTAAGTCATAGAACTCTTCCTAACTATCTAAACTGTGAAAGATAGAAATAAAGGTAATGGCTAAAATCCAGCCCTCGGTGCTGTCAAAGTAAAAGAGAGACTTTCAAGAAAGATGATAAGAAAAGCAGAACTACTTTCCAGCGGCACTTAGACACGCGGGTGCAATCTCTGACCTGAACTTCAACCCATGCTTGAAAATCTCTCAAGAGCGTCCTATGGAGCAAGACATAGTCCCCGATATGCATGCAGCAAGATTTATTGTTCCCTTCAGAAATCATCCCCTTACAGAGCAGGAAATGTGAAATGCTCTCTCCTGTTTCCCCTCACTGGGACACATGTCCTCATGCACAAATCCCACTTGGCCAGTCTCCTCGCCCTACCTTTGACTGTAGGCTTTATCTGATAATGGATTCCCAGAAACCTTACCAATCTTCCTTCCAAGTCGTCTCTCATCAAGGCTGTCCACTCATCCCCTTTGAAATGGGTTGATCTCCCCAAAGCCCTCTAAACCTTCATCAAGGTTCAGAGAAAGGTCTTGACTAGCAAATTCTTTATGTTCAGAATTGCTTATCTCTAGAAATGGCCTAGGATACCAATAGGAAGGACAAAGTGACCAGAGAACTTGTTTTGGTGATACATATGCTTAATATTTTAAACAACATTAGGGGAAATCTCCTTTGTCTAAATAAAAGGGAATGTTAGAGGGCTCATAGACATTGAAGAAGGATGAAAATCCAAAGTTCTACCAAGAAACCTCTTGCTGCTATGCTACTGACACTCAGGACCCAGTTGGTGCTATTTTATTTATTTTTTTCCATGGCCTTTTTCTTTGAAGAGTGAATAGTAAGATGCGCTCACACTGGGCCACCTGTACATCACAGGGTGAGGTGAAAAAGCATGTTTCCTAGCTCTAGATGCAAAAGTTCTTAATACCATAGTACACAGCCAGATCCCAGTGTAAATACCAGGAAATGTGGTGACAGTATCTACGTAGTTATAAAACTAAAGTGAGGCTGAGCAGTGGTGGTGCACATCTTTAATCCTAGCACTTGGGAGGCAGAGGCAGGCGGATCTCTGTGAGTTCGAGGCCAGCCTGATTTACAAGAACTAGTTCCAGGACAGGCTGCAAAGCTACAGCAAAACCCTGTCTTGAAAAAAGAAAGAAAGGAAGAAAGAAAGAAAGAAAGAAAGAAAGAAAGAAAGAAAGAAAGAAAGAAAGAAAGAAAGAGAGAGAGAGAGAGGAAAAAGGGGAAGGAAGGAAGGAAGGAAGGAAGGAAGGAAGGAAGGAAGGAAGGAAGGAAGGAAGGAAGGAAGGAAAACTAAACTGAGTAACAAATCATCCTAAAATGTGACTAAACTATAATTTGTAAAGTAGCTGTTTTTAACTTAATAATGCTGTCCAACAATTTTTTTAGGTAGAAAACTATCTATTTGTTCAGAATATGTATTTAATTTGTTGAGAAGCTTTGGTAAATTAAGAGAAAAAATGAAAATAGCTCAAACATACTGTGTACTCTTCAGTAATAAAAATTTAACTTCAGTGAAAGCATGAACTTTACAGGAAAGTATAACGATCTATCAATAGACTGACAAGCCATCCTTAGCAGCAGTCCCTGAGGCTAACTAGCTCAGAAGGCGAGAGAGGAGCTCACCAGACTGGCATTCAAGTTCACTGCCTGTGGGATAGCGAGCTCTCGTCAGTTTCAGGGCCACAAATTATATACCTAACTCTTGTCTACCAATTAAATTGTATGACTTTGGTTGTGAGGATGGCCAAAAAAAAGAATGCGGTTGTCTTCTGGTAATGTCACCAGTGGGTAAAACCACCTTAAGAGTTATGCCTGGTTGATGATAAATCAGTGTGTCATTAACACATAAAAGAAGGTAGCGCTTTAATGTACCGAATGAATCTACTCTCAGTGCACATTCATAGAGATGTCTGCTCCTGAGGGAGGGCCTGTGAACACGCTTCACTCTGTGCCTTTCCCAGTGGGTCTTAGTCTTCATTGCCAATTACATGTACTCAGTTGCAGACTGACGTCTGTGAACAAGACCGAACAGAGCATCAGGACAGCCTGTGGATTTTCATGGTGCCACCTCATCCTTCTGTTCTGTTTTATAGGAATGATCTATAGTGCAGAGTTTTCTGCACTCAACGATTTCACATCATAGCGTTCAAAGCCCTCTGATAACTAAGCATATAGCAAGATGGGCCTTCCAGCCATGGCACTAGACACTGTCTTCCCATGTTTACTTGCCTCTGGCATAATAAAAGACCAATTAAAACAAGACGGCGCATTTATATGCTGAGAAAATAACTAGGGCCACACCTTTCACCATAGACAAAACCAACACAAAACAGATCAAAGGCCTAAATGTTTGGCTTAAAACCATGACACTTCAAGATATCAGTGGGGAAAGATTTGTTCCAGCAGGATCCCCAAAACACAGGCAGCAAACCAAAAGTCAACAAAATGGCATTCTATCAAATTAAACATTCTGACAACAACCGACGTTTAAGAGACAGAGAATAGAATTGTTGAAAATATTTATAAACAACAATTCCAGCAAGGAATCAACACCCAGGACACATAAAATACCAAAAACTCTCCACAAAAAAACCCCATAAATAATACAATTAAAATAAGCGGAATGTCAGAATAGATATTCCTCAAGAGGAAATACAGAAATGGCATCATTGATCCTCACAGAAATTAACCAGAGTCAAAACCACAATGCAATATTGTCTCACCTCAGTAGGAATGGCTAATGTCAACAAATCTGAAGTGTTAAGTGAAATGAGGCATGCGCAGAAAGACAAACAGCACACTTCCTCACTCACTGATGGAAAACACAGTCTCACAGGACCACAGAATGGAATATCAGTCACTAGAACCTAAGGAGAGAACACAGAATGAAGGGAAAGAAAAGAACAGCTAGGCTTTCTCTTCCACACTCAGGGAACAACTTTCTTTAACTAGCTCGGTTATACTTTAGGAAAGCAGGGAGGGTCAAAAGATTTCAACATATAAAAATAATGAATATCAGAAGAGATGAAAGAATGACTTATCACTGAGTGATCACTCCAGGTTTTATGTGTATGTGTGAACACATTCGTATATGTGCAAATCATTACCATACAGTACTTCATGCAAGTATAAAACATTTCACACCAGTAAAAAAGAAATATGAAATGAACAATAGCATTTGAATTTGTGACAGTTCATGCATATTTTTATTATATCATCTAAAGTTCTCTTTGTGAATCTTAGTTCAATTCTTCTTCACTTGCCTGCTTGTCAAAATTTTTTATTTTTCAAAGCTGGGGAGATAGCTCAGATGGTCAAGTGCTTGCCATGCAAATATAAAGACCTAAGTTAAATCCCCATATCCACTTTAAAAAAAAAAAAGTCTGGGTGTTGTTCTAGGTGCTCGTAATCCCAGCCCTTGGGAATTGGAGGCAGGCGATCCCTGGAGCTGCTGACCGGCCACCTCAGTCTTATTGATTAGCCCTAAACCCTAATAAAAGCCTATTTTAAACACAAGATGAACAGCTCCTAAAGAACAACAGTGCATACTGACCTCTGGCATGTACATGCAAATGCACACACATACCCGTACACACATGAACACACACACACATTACATTTCACTGTGTTTCCATGTGGATGTCATCCTTTAACCACTGGGATGGCCACTATGAGGACTGCCTGCCTGCTGACAATTGAGTTATTCTTTCCAGGAATGTTAAGCTTCCCCTAACTTCATGCTTGACATTAGTCTATATATCAATTTCTTCTTACTACATAGTGTGTGTTCCTACAGATTTCTTTAAACTAGTTACTTTAAAGTGAGCACAAACTAGTCACAAGTCTTTGTGTCCAAACTGGTGTTCATATAAATTGATATGTAAACACTTTAGTATAAAGAACAGGCATGAGAAAGAAGCCTGAACACAAGACAGAACATTTAGCCTGTACTCTATAACGTCCAGACTCAGCTAGAACCTGACATAAAGGTTCAGAGCTCAGTCATGAGCCCTGAATTCGGAGATCTCTTCATGGACTGTGACTGCTCTCTACTGGACAGAAGATATGTCAGCTAGGCTTCAGTGTTAGCACTTCTGAAGAGAATGGATACATCATTTTTTTCTCATACAAAAAGAGCTACAGAATCACTTCTTATTCTAATTTTTATAAGAAAGATGGTTATACATTATAATTAATATCTAGAAGCTTTGATTATTTCAAAAAGAGAACTATATGTATTAGCTTTATTTTAAAATGTGCTTTTAAACTTATTACCAAGTTATTTCCAGCTAATTGGAATTCATATCGCCATTTACTTAGATATCTTTATTACTCACTGTTCAACGAACAATGATTTAGTATGCTTGTTCTTAAAGAGAAGTTTACTATTCCCTATATTGCCAAGAGAGAGAAGGGTGGGGGGAGAGAAAGATTTACACACGGTAGTAGCAATTCCCTGTTGATATTTTATTAACGAAAAACTAACAAAACAGTCAGACATCAATTTGGAAACTAAGAACCTAGTCATTCCAGTTTTGAAAATAGAGCAGCTGCCTGGGACTGCTGCTTCCCTGAGGCCGGGCGCTGCTCATCTCACACCGCGGGCACTGCACTCCTGCTGCGATGGGAAACGGTGTTTATTTGTTGCCTATCTGCCCTTCACACCCCTCTCCGTGAGTAAAGCACAGAAGCAATTGTGACGCGAGGAAGGATGAGGACTTTGCGACCTGACGAAAAGGAAACAAAGGAGCACATAAGAAAAAAAATATCACAAAATGAAATTATATTTATGTTTCCAGAAAAATAACACAAAGATAAGCCTTTCTAATGTCTTCTGATTTTCAGTTCAAATATGTGTATATTACCCACAATATATTGCAGAAAGAATTATATAGTAAACACTTTAATTAAAGAAATTATTTTCAAACCGGTCTATGTATAGTCCTGCAGTGTCTGGAGGAACACGCCGAAGAACGTCCAGACGCAGTTGGCTTTAGAGAGACATTTTCTGGTGTCCCAGTTTTTATACATCCCCCCTTCCCACATTCTTATTTTTCTGGGAGTCTCCTTTTATGATGGGAATTTCCCTCCTATTCTCAACAACCAAACTAAAATGACTTCTCTCTCTCCCTACAAAAACTCCAGAAGAAATTCAGCAGCCTTTTCCTCTCTTAGAAACTCCTTCCAGTTCCTGAGAGTTCCTCTCACTTTCCCTCAGTTTTTCACCTTTCCGTAACCTTTCCTTTAAAACCTGATTCTGATTCACACACCTCAACAAGAGTCTGCAACTTTAATCTTCATGGTGAGACAGTGACTTCACAATACCTCTCCTACATGTATCGTTGAGTGTGAGTGTCTAGTAGCTTGGGGGTCATATACAACTGGACCATGAAAGGTCCCAGCATTCCTCAAACCCTGCATATCATCCCTACATAACAATCTATATCTCTGCTACATAAAATTTCTATTAATTTTCTAAATAATTTTTATCTCGTGCTCTGTGTGGTTCGTTCCACTTTGCCTTGACCTGACCTTTGTTACTCAATTCTTTGCTCTCAGTTAATGCTTTAAGCTTCACTTCAGTTATAGCTCTTGCAAACATTCTTTCTTGAATACCAGCTTCTCCAAACTAGAAGCAGGCTTCAGTTCTTCACTCTCCTGATGAAGCTTTCTTCCTTTCATCATGACTGTTTAACTGTTCACACACCTGCTCGCATCACAGATAAAGACTGGAAATTTTATTTTATTTAATCATTGTTGGAGTGGATCTTTCTTTTTCAAACAGGATCTCATTTAGCCTAGGATAGGCTTGAGTAGACAAGGATGACCTTGAACTTGTGACTCTCCTGTATCTGTCTCTTGAGCATTAGAATTACTACTGTGTCCTACCACGTCCAGTTTATAGGGAACATTTCTATTTTATGTACTTAATTCTATAACTTCATTTCAGACATACAACTAAACTTATCTGGACTGTACTATACCCTCTGGCCTTCTCAATAAACCAGAGCTGCTGACTGATGTCCTAGCAGATGACTGGAATCTCTTTGAATACTCAAATGCTATAGGCACACACTGTCTACCTTTAGTAAACATTTGTGCTGTGTGTGTTAGCTGACTTGAGACTCCTTACACATTTTCAACCTGAGAAGGCCACATTTCATAACTTTTATGAAGCACGGTTATTTTCAGTGATTCACAATGGCCAGACTATTATTCTTAAGTTCTCAGCATGAACTTGGATAGACACCGAGCGACTGCACTCAGCACTCAGTGTCTGCAGCATCGCCACTGAAATAAATTCACACTGTCTCATAAGGTCAGAAGAAGAACTAAATGAAGTTTTCCTTATTGCTATTTAGATTGCTCTGTGATGTGTCCTACTCAATCTGACTCTAGGAAACAAGACTATTATTTCTATTAATCTGGCCTAAACATTTGAAATGTTTTTATAGAATTATATTTCTCTACTGCACATACTGGCTTTGGGGGAGCCTAGACAGTTTGGATGCTCAACTTACTAAACCTGGATGGAGGTGGGCAGTCCTTGGACTTCCCACAGGTCAGGGAACCCTGATTGCTCTTCAAGCTGATGAGGGAGAGGGACTTGATCGGGGGAGGGGGAGGGAAATGGGAGGCGGTGGCGGGGAGGAGGCAGAAATCCTTAATAAATAAATAAATTTAAAAAGAAAAAAAAAGAAATGTTTCTCCATAAATTAGTCATTAAAAAATCTTTCAGAAAAGAACTGATAAAATTATTACATCCTATATTGACTTAATTATAATTTCTGCATTGTAATGTATTTGACCTAAGTTAATTAGATTTAATCTTTTAATCTCTGACATGGAGTTGTCAGTGGATTTTGGCATACCTGAAGAGCAGCGTTCTCTGAGAGGCATTTTCAAGGGAAAAGAACAGACAGTTTCCCTGCAGGGTGTCTCTTACCAGAGAGTTTTTTTTTTAAACTTTTAAACCAATTTATTTTTTTTTGTGTTTTTTTGTGGTTTTTTTTATTGTTTTTTTTTTTATTAAGAAAGAAAAAAAAAATTTCCGCCTCCTCCCAGCCTCCCACTCCTCCCCCTCCCCCCTCCCTCTCGAGTCTGAAGAGCAGTCAGGGTTCCCTGCCCTGTGGAAAGTCCGAAGTCCTCCCCCCTCCATCCTGGTCTAGGAAGGTGAACATCCAAACTGGCTAGGCCCCCACAAAGCCAGAACAAGAAGTAGGATCAAAACCCAGTGCCATTGTCCTTGGCTTCTCAGCAGCCCTCATTGTGCGCCATATTCAGAGAGTCCGGGTTTATCCCCTGCTTTTCCAGTCACAATCCAGCTGGCATTGGTGAGCTCCCAATAGATCAGCCCCACTGTCTCCGTGGGTGGTTGCACCCCTCTTGGTCCTGACTTCCTTGCTCATCTTCTCCTTCTGTTCCTCATTGGGACTTTGGGAGCTCAGTCCAGTGTTCCAGTGTGGATCCATCGCCAGATGAAGGTTCTATGGTGATATGCAAAATATTCATCAGTATGGTTATAGGATAGGATCATTTCAGGTTCCCTATCTTCAGCTGCCCCAGGAACTAACTGGGGACCTCTCCTTAGGCACCTGGAAGCCCCTCTAGATCCAAGTCTCTTTTATTCATTAACCAATAAAAGCAACACATATACAGAAGGACTTCCCACACCACACCACTAAGAATAACATTCTGCACGATGCTCATTTGAACAATTTGAATTGTGGGAAGTCAAAACAACCCACAAATGTACTACACAACCAAATCCAATAGCTGTCATTTTCTTTATTTAAATGTGAAAAGGAAGTAGAATGGATCTGGAAAAAAGAAGAAGTCATGGATGTGCCTGTGAATGGCTCTTTGTGTTTCTTACTGTCAGCATTAATCGCAAACAGGTATAGTAGAATACTATTTGTGTGGTCCTGTATTTGCCATTTTGATTATGGTATCTTCTGTGTGTTCAAGTCTGTGTCATTATCAAGTCTTTTTCCTCACTTGAAAACAAGAACAAAACATTACATAACCAATGAAGTACTCTGATGGCTCACAAAGGTCACTGCCAAAAGTATGTTAGAACTATTGGTAAACTGTAATTTCTAATGAGTTAGGTTATGCTATGATATATTTTGTTTTATAAACTATTCATTTTGTCCTCCAAAATAATGTCTTCATAGGATCCAGAGAGCAGGGAGTGAGTTAAGTGGTGGTGGATGACATTCATTCTAAAGATATTCAGATAAACAAGTTATGAAAATTGACAACCGACAGCATCGAGGGAACCTTGAGGTATAATGCAAAACTTGTGGGAAGAACCTTCAGGACACTAAAAACACTACAGGAAAGAAGGAAGAGGGAGAGATGAGCAGCAGGCAGCCCAGTAAGAATGTGTGTGCAACAGCTAAATACAGAAGTTTTGTTATTTTATTTTATTTTTTTTTTTGGTTTTTCGAGACAGGGTTTCTCTGTGGTTTTGGAGCCTGTCCTGGAACTACCTCTTGTAGACCAGGCTGGTCTCAACAGAAGATTTTTTTTCTCAGATGGACAAGGAATCATTGCTGGGGTTGTAGCAAAGGTATGAGGTGACTCGAATTTAGTCGAGGTCTCATCTCTTTGAATGGAACTTATGTCAAATGATCTGTTTGCAATTTCTCTCCAACTGCATTGGGGGGCAAGGTGCTGCTAACCAAGGATATGCAGAACCAGCACAAAATCCAGACACAAGAGAGGGCTCTGACTGAACACTTGCCTGCTTGACCTGTTCCCTACAACAATCTGTGGGTCTTTAAACACCCACAGTTCCATAAATTACAGAGCAAAATAGGCATGGAATATGCGTGTGTGTGTCCTCACCTTTACTAAATCCCATAAGCTCTAGATAGCTTAAAATGCATTTTTATATGCACACCCTTATCCAGGTGACTTTTCAAAAACGGATTGTAAAACAATATTTTCACATCATTTAAATGAAGAAAAAAATCCAAATTTTATTTTCATTTTGGTGAAAAAAAGTCCTCTTTAGTTGAGAATATTTCTTCCTGAGACTAACTTTTCCAAAAATCCAAATGCAAATTGTTAGAATGAGAAAAACAACTTCATTATGTCTTAACTAGTTTTTCAAGTTGATATCTAAATAAAAGCTTAGGGTTGTTAACCAGCAGTAATATAAGTTAGTGGAGACATCAACTCCCAAAGTTATGCTTCATACGTATCCTAAGGATCTCATCAGAGCAGACTACACGAGATTCACTCACCATTAAGGGTTATTGTTCTCAGGTTCTAGTGCCACCCTTATATCTAACAGAATTTAACCTACTGTGATATTCTATTAGCTTACTAACAATGTTCTAAAGTCTTTTATCTTATTCATAACAAAAAGTAAAGACTAGGTATTTTGCAGAGTAACGTATTTAAAATACAATGGGATATATCTAAAATAATCAAAAGATACATCTAATCCTCATGCCCATTATACTTCATGGTGCTTCCAACACATAGGTCATCTTACTATTCCTGCATATAGCAAAGGATATCACAATAGAAACACTCAGAAAAATAATCAATCTGTGATTTAGTGTGGTAAACCATAAATAATATGTAAATGAGAAAATAATTTAGAAGTTCAAAATTCTACCGAATTAATGACTTGAAGCCTATGGTTGTAAAGTAATTGCATATGACAGAATAAAAGCTATCCAAGGATATGTATATGATCCCTAGGATCTGCAAATGTATTGCCTTTTATGGCAAAGGCTCATCTTGAGATGGGAAGATTATCCTGATGGGCAGGCACACTGTAATAACAAAGCCTTTGTGAATAAGGGGAGACAGGAGGAGCAGAGCCAGAAGGGGGGAGATTTTAAGACACGAATTGAGGATGAGAGCCAGAGATTCAAAGATGCCTTGATTCTGGCTTTGAACTTGGATGAGCATTTTAGAAGCCTGGAAATTTAAGTGGCCTCTGGAAGGCAAAAAGGACAAAGAAACACATCATCTCCTAAAATCGACAGGAGAAATGAGACTCCACTCATCCATTTTGGACTCTGTAACCATAGTTAATAAACCTAAGTCACTTTAATCTACTAAATTTATTGTCAGTGAAAGAGAGAATTAACACAGATTTGATAATGAATGCAGAGATACAATTATAACAGATACTTAAGTATGCAGGAGAAGTTTTGAAATTGAGGAAAAGGTACAGGCTGGGATAAGGCCAAGAATGTGAGAAACCCCCAAAAAATGTGAGTTTGCTTTGAACACAAGTGACCTGGTCAAAGGCCTGGCTGGGAAAGAGTCAGGGTGAAGTGGAGGGTGTGGTAGAGAAACCCTGTATCATCCCACATGCCTACGTAGTCTCTCTGTCGACAGAAATCTGAGCACCCAGGAAACTCCTGGGAAGAATGAGTAGGAAACAAAAGGCATTGCTCCAGAGCTGGGGGGTCAGCACTTTATTGTACAGGGTAGACAATGTCACATGACATTGTCATTGTGTCTTGCAGTTATGTAGAAAGTAAATATTTAGTGACTGCGTCCAGGTTCTTCTTTCCACAAACAATAAAGCATGAGAAGAAAAGGCTAGACTAAGGAAGAACTCTTCAGGAAAAGAGAAAGTAAATTTGATAATATGAGAATTCCATGGCCTATTCAGATGGCAAAAGATGCAAAGAACAAGTTAAGAAAGCATCTTCTTAAGACAAGCTCAAGAGCATGAAACCTCTTGCAATTGCCTCAGATATAACAAGGAATCTAAACATTTACTCCCTCAGAACACTCCATGGAAAGATTAGGATGGCCACTGACAAAGGCCTCTGTCATCTCCACAGTTTCCTTATTGATTCTTTTATTAGAAACTACGCTGTGTTTGCAGGGCTTTATGGCACGAGTCTGCAATCCCAGCTACTTGGAAGGAAGGCTGAGGTGGAAGATCAGAGATCTGAGACCCACGGGGTGGGGGAGCAAATTTAAATATCTGGCCTGAGTCTCAGAAAAAAAGAGAGAGAGAGAGAGTGCCGAGGGCACAGCTCAGCCAATGCGATGCCATGGCTCAGTTGAGTAGTAAAGAGGTAAATTCTTCCATTTGATGCAGTTTTGCAGTCCTAAACTCGTCTTTTTGATTTCTAGTCTTACTACTTTGTGGGGAAAGATAATTTGAATTTGGTAATATTTATGCCTTCCTATGTTTTAAATGGAAATAACCACAGCTACTATTCAATGCTGGTTTCTTATCTCTGTATGATACCTTTGGGACAAATAACTTGTTTTCTCATTTTAGAGATGAAGATATAACTTCCCTTTAGGAGAGACTGAAACTGGAGCCCCATCCATATCTGACTTCTATGTTGTCAATGATAAATTTTGGTTCTTTGAGCTGATGAAGTATAGATGAGATCTTTAAATTTAGTATTGAAACATTTTTAAACTATAGCAGACACTTTGGGGGACCTTGGGATGAATAAATGTGTTTTTTATGTGATTCTTGAGGCCAGAGAGCTCATAGACATACATGGGGTATTCAGCTTGTTGAGACGTTCACATCCGTCTGGAGGAAACTGTCATTTGAAAGACTGGAAAACTGATGCTTTTTACTAGCACAGGGAAGCTAGAAAGCCAGCGAAGGAAATATCTACCGGCAAATATCTATCTAAGAGCAGCTTGTTGAAGACTTGCGTTTGCCAACAGAAAACAAATAAAAGTTGGATGAAATCCAAGATTCATGTGTTTGAAAACCACTGCAAGGAGTGTAGCAGTATAACAGAGGACCTCTTAAATCAGAAAGGCCAGCAGGTTCAGAAGGGATCTTCTGAATTAATTCCAGCACATTTGTGTTCCCTTCAGCTTAAGGAGACGTTCGGGTGCAGACTGAAGCTATGGGATCTTGGTGTGCTTATGATATAGCCAAAATCAGGGAGCTCAGGCACCTTCACTCAGAGAGCTTTCCCCTCACAAATACTGCCCAGAGTTGAGACACACAGGATGGAGAGATAAAGGACTAACACAAAACATCTGATTAAGCCAACATTTCAATGTTTTTTGCCCCTTACTCTGAGCAGACAAACATTCTGGAGGGAGGGGCCCCTGTGAACAGAGCAAAATAAACCAGAAAGTCCTGGGGGAAACAGAGCTGAGAGCTAAGGCTCTTTGCGCTGTGGTTACTTGAGGATTTTGAACGCAGCCAGAGCCTGGGAATCGGGAGTTTTCCTCTGGGGTCTAAGAAAACCAGCAGATGTTTATGAATCATTTGGAATGAGAACGTTTTTTAGAAAATGGACAATTCTAATGTCTCAAAATGTGATCTGTATTCCCTAAACATTCATAGTGCGTATGGAACCCCAGATAATCCGAAAGGTCACATGATGAAGCTAAGCATTGTATTGAAGAGATAACAATGCCTTCCACCCTCTTGGTCCTGAGAAGAAAAATGGTAATGTGATCCATGTCCCAAAGAAAAGATTCCCTACTGGTGGTCACAACACCCCATCCAATATACCCAGTAGAGTGGTACAGTTCCCACTTGACAACAAACACCATTAGCTGCAGTTACTTCATATGCAATGTAGTCAACCAAAAATCATAATTGTGCCGAAAGCTTCCCAAGATCCCAGAGCTAAACATTAGGAAAAATATCAAACCATATGAACAAAGAAAAAGTATGAAATTATTACTAAATGATTTCCAAGTAGTTCAAAGAAGGAAATGAATAAAAGGTAAGTAATTAAGAAATAGACACAAAATAACTGACATATTGATTCTACTTCCGGGGGGAGGATTGTAAAAAAAAATTCTCAGAAAATGAAAACAAATGAAAAATGTTTTCCATCGAACAAAAACTAATAGAATTTATCTCCAGGTAACATGCATCAAAAGGTATATTAAGTTCTTTGGAGGTGTTCATAGTGTTTGCCTCAAGCTCTCTATACATCCAAGGATTAACTTAAACTTCTGATCTTCCAACCTTCATCTCCCTGTTGCTTTATACAGAGCTGGCCAGGTATGCTGTACAAGCTCTACAGCCGTTAGCTGAGCTACATTCTCCACCCATAAATGCAGCATGTGAAAAAGAATTAACATGGTATTTTAAAAAAGAATCATAAAAAGAGGAAGAATAAATGTGTGGGCTAAAATCAACTGACTTGGTGTCCAAAGTACTTGAATAGAGAGTGTGTGCATGTGTATGAGAGAGAGAGAGAGACATGTGCCAATAATAATGCAAAGAACAGAACTGTTGCAAACAACAACAACAACAAAACCAAATGTGTGTGATGGCTACTGTTGGCTGCCAACTGCCAATTTGGTATTACCTGAGAGATGGGTCTCTGCACAAATCTTTGAGAGATGATCTTAGTGACATTAATTGAGGTTAATTGCAGATTAGTTAAATCTCACGCAGAGAATCAATCCTGTACTATGTGACGTGGAGAAAGGGAATGGACTGGAAGCTTACGTTCATCTATGTCCTGACACTAGATTCAATGTGACCAGCTGCTTTAAGTCTCAGCTGCCTTGACTTACCTTCCGTGCTAGACTGTGTCTTGACTGTGAGTTACAATCAACCCCTTCTCCCTCAACCTGATATTGTCACGGCATTTTATCACAGTGACAGCAAAGGAAGTAAGAAAGTATGTTTTAGGGTTCTAACATTATTTTACAATTAGAAATGTGATAATTTAATATAAAATATTTCAAAACGTAATTAAAGGATGTCCGTAATAGATTAACAGTAGGGGGGGGAATGCAATTTTCCAAACCAAAAAAAAAAAAAAA
>NC_022012.1:60408796-60418624 GCF_000317375.1 Microtus ochrogaster
ATAAAGTTCTAGTTCTGCCCATTTGCTGTGACCCTGCAATTTTCCAAACCAAAAAAAAAAAAAAAAGAAAGAAAAAACATAAATAGCAGAGGAAACAAGTGGCTCAAAAGGGAAACGTGTCCCATAGGCTCATGTGTTTGAACATTTGTTTCCCAGCTGCTCACTCTGCTGGGAAAGCTGTAAAATCTTTATGAGAAGAACATCACTCACTACTAAAAGGAATGATTATCTGGAGGCAGGCACTGAGGCTCTGTAGCCTGGCCCCACTTCCACTTTACCACGCAGCTGCAATGTGACCAGCTGCCTCCTGCTCCAACTGCCACGCCTTCTCCACCGCGATGGACTCTAGCTCCTCGGTGTAAACTTTGATGCAAACATTTTACTTGGTTTTTTATTTATTGTCTGGCTGCATCTTAACTTCATGGTAATTGTTCTCATGTAATTGTCGTAATGGCATGGAGAGATGGCTCAGCGATTAAGAGCACTGCCTGCTCTTCCAGGGTCCTGGGTTCAATTCCCAGCAACCACATGGTAGCTCATAACCATCTGTAATGAGATCTGGTGCCATTCTTGAGGAAGAGACCTGGTCAGTCGTCCTCATCAACTTAGACCATGAAACCCAATATGGACAAGTTCAACAGAACCGCCATGTATGGGCTGCCCATGCATGCATCATCATTGCCAGTGCATAAATTTCATTCAATTCATTCAACTGTCTTCATGCATCATTTTTAAAGTAAGAAAAACTGAAAAACATATTTTATTTAGCTGAGGTGTGTGTGTGTGTGTGTGCGTGTGTGCGTGCATGCGTGTGTGTGTGTGTGTTCCTGTGTGAGTAGAGGCCAGAAGAGGGCATTGTTTCCCTCAAAGCTATAGTAACAAGGGTTGATCCTAAGTCTATACTCTTGATTGTGCAACAAACACTCAACCACTGAGTCACCTCTCCAGGCCTCATATGATTTCGTCCTAATTTACATCCCTTGAACGCTGCTGCTAGTAGTGACAGATTTAACTTCCATGTAAGCCTGAATACTTAATTAATATTAGCAACATACGAATTCTTTACACATTTGAGAGACTTACATTATGTATAACAGATTCTTTTAAGAAATATTAATAAAGGACAAGGGCTAAGGAGATTGCTCAGTGGTTAAGAAACACTAAAACAGGACTGAGCGATGCTCATCAAGAACGTATATTTATTGTTCTTGCAGGGGATGCAAGTTCAATTCCAAGCCCTGCTACAGAGTGGGTCACAACAACCTGTATCTCCAGCTCTTTGGTTATCTGATACTGCTGGTCTCTGCAGGCACCCACATCCATGGGCTCATAACCACACAAAAATACACATAAATAAAAATAGGATAAATCTTTTTTAAAAAACTGAATATAATAAAACTACCATTGTTTAAATGAATATATAAAGCAAAACTTTACCTAGAATTGGAATTTAATTATTAATATGATAGACTATACTAAAAATGTTACAATGGCTCTAAAGTAATGCTTTTAGGGTCTAAGATCAATCAAATACCTCCAAAAGAACATTACGCCAAATCCAAAGAAGAGCTAATCAACAAAATAAGAGTGGGGATCAATATATAGGTAGATAAATGCCACTTACAGAATTTTCTTTCAGAAAATGAATGATATTGACTTGAAAAAATAGAAAAGTAACACAAATTATCAGGGCTTATAACACAAAAATTAAAAATGTTTAGAAAACATTATGAACAACTTTATGTCAATGTAAAAATTTATACTACAAATTATTTTAAAATACAAATTTCCAAAGCAAATAAAAGTACAATAGCTGATTAACCCAACACCGAGTAAGGAAACAGAGACTATACTTAAAATGCCTGAGCCCCGGGTGCTTTTACTCACAAGTTTGAACATTGATCTCTTTTATGTAAAGGAAAAAACAGTGCTCATTCATGACCTTTCAGAATTCTCCTAGAACAGAAATGATACAAACATTTCCCATCATTTTTATGACCCTATCATCATATTGATACAAAACACAGTGAGAGATTCAATATTAAGGTTCCATATTCATCTCTCATGTAAACATAATCATTAAACAGTAAACAAAATATCAGCAAGTCAAACTTTGTGTTACATACACAAACACACATATATTTATAGATAGAGAGAGGCAGGGGCAGAGACAGATAGAGTACTATAACTAACTTAAGAACTAGCCGAGGAATGCAAAATTTGATTGACACTCAGAAAACACCCAATATAATTCATTATACAAACATTTAAAAAATGAGTAATGTATTCAAATGTTTGACAAGGGGACTGAGAAGATGGCTGAGCAGTTAAGAACATGTACTGTTCTTGTGGAAGCCCAGTTTATTTGCCAGAACCCATGTCAGGCAGCTCACAACTATCTATAACTCCAAACCCAGGGATTCTGACAACTTTCCTGGCTTCTGTGACTGCTCGTTCATTTCCCAGCCACCCAGACCCGAAATAATCACTGAGAGACTATATTAATTACATTACTGCATGGCCTATTAGCGTAAGCATATTTCTAGCTAGCCCTTACATCTTAACTTAACCCATTTCTATTAATCTGTGCATCACCACGAGGTTGTGGCCTACCAGCAAGGTCCAGCATCTGTCTCCTCCAGTGGCTACATGGTGTCAAACTGAATCTGCCTATTTTCTGCATTATCTCGGCTTGGAATTCCTGCCTTACTCTTTTCCGCCCTGTGATAGGCCTAAGCAGCTTCTCTATTAATTAACCAAAGACATTCACAACATACAGGATATTAGCTTAAACTCAAGTTGTCAGATCTGGGGCTGGGCATCCTGAACTCAGGTCTGAATGCTGGAGTCAGGTCCTCAATGCTCTGGTCTAGGTCCTGCTTCTGTCACCATTATAAGTCTGTCCTGTTCAACTCTGTCTTGTTCTCTGGTATAGCTGTAATGCATGCATCTAGAAAAATTTGATGCATGACTATTGTTCAAAGAACCTTTGGAAGTTAGTAATAAATGACTAAAAGTGAAAATGTATAAACAAACACTGAGGAGAAATAATCAGAGTAAATAAACTTTAGATATGTGCTTGTCTTTAAGAAGTAAAAATACCTCTTAACTTGCCTAGAATGTAAGGAAAACCACAGATAGGTCTACAAGTTCTATACAGAAAGAACTGATTTGCTTTTGTTAAAACCCAGGTATAATGGCAAACATAGCAAACCGAACAAACGAAAACTTTGCTTAACCATGATACAACGGTCAAGAAATAAATTGGTGTTGGTATCTCCTGCTAGACATCTCCTATTGTCCCTTCCAGATCCACCCACATGGCCTCTCCACTTCCTTCCTATGGGCTGAGTCAATGGGAACCACCAGATAAAAATGGGCGGGGGTGGTGGTGGTGGAGTGGTATCTAGGCATTTACACCTCAAATTCTATCTTGAAGAGTCATCTTAGTCTTCGTTCTTTGAATGATCAAGACTCTACAGTTTGCTCTCATTTCTAACTTTTTCTTCTAGATTCTGGCAGCCATTATTTCTCTCAAGATTAACATATGAAAGAAAGAAATTGACAAAGAAAAAGCTGCAAATTCTCCTCAACCTGGGATAGAAGCAACAAACAAAGCATCATTAAGAAAAGCCTGCAGCATAAATCATTGGAAGGGAGGGTGCTATGTAAATTATAAAAGGTCATGAGTCTCCCGTAGCTCACTAGTTTGTGAGTGGATACATTTTTTCTGTTCATTAGCCTACCCATTTGTTTTACAAAACTCACCAACAGAGACGATTCACACGGCATAATTTTCTGTCTACCTGGATCTCAGCAACATGTTTGCAAGGGAAGCACATACCTGGAACAATTCTCTGTCTCTGGAAGACACTGTTCCAGGAAAACATTAGTCTAAAGAGATTGATGAGCCTGCACTCTTTGGAGATACAGCGCCAGCACAGAGTTCTGGAGATGCAATGACATCACAACAAATTAAGAAGAACTGTGTTCACGGAAGTCAAACCTGGACACATCACCCACACGTCACTTCTCTGTGCTGCCCATAGAAGAACCCAAAACAACTGTGCAAACAGAAACTGAGTAATGACTACTTATGACCAGTTAAGGATCATGGAATATGTGTGGTTTCTTTCAATCTTTGATTTAAAGTAAAAAAATAAATGTATCAAAAACTAAGAGTCCTGAACCCAAAACTATAGAGTGGGCCAATGGAATAATGTAAACAGACTTATTACTCAGGTAATGTGAAAATCATGAGCTTTTAGTAAAGTTCCAAAAATAAAAGTAGAAATTTAAATGAATTAAATGCGCTTTGGTTTTATAGTGCTTTGATTCAATCTAATGATTGAGTATAAAATGTGTTTGCCATAGCATACAAAGTTAGTTCATGTATCTGTAAATTTTACATTTAAATTTAGAGCCCAATAAAAGACTAAAATTAAATGAAAACTATATATAAATTCTGTGCTGGATTTACTTTACTATGCCAGCTTTAATTTAGGACTCTCCAGTCCCTCACTCACAAAGAAACTCACATTTCAACATATGATTCGCTGTACAGTGGTTATACAGATGTTAAGTGAACTCTGCATGAGTGGACTAAGAGAAAAGCATCTTTTACAGTTGCGTTTCAGATCAAAAATTAAGCTGTTCTCCAATTATTGTTTATTGTCCATCTCTGTTAATTATAAATTTTATTTTATTTTATTTATTTATTTTTTTTTTTGGTTTTTCGAGACAGGGTTTCTCTGTAGCTTTGGTGTCCGTCCCAGAACTAGCTCTTGTAGACCAGGCTGGCCTCGAACTCCCAGAGATCCACCTGCCTCTGTCTCCCGAGTGCTGGGATTAAAGGCGTGTGCCACCACCGCCCGGCCTAATTATTAAATTTTAATACAACATACTTTGCCCTATATTTCTCAACATTTTAAAAAACTATTTGGCCTTCTCTGACCAAAGCATGCAAAAACATATATAATTAAAGAACTATAACCACTCTGTGACCTCATGCAAGAACAATAAACCAAATAATAGAATTATAAACTAATAAAAAATAAATATATTAAATTTGGATCTAATTAATGAATGTAAAAAATCAATAGTCGGACTAGGTATGATGATGTATGCCTTTAATCCCAGCATTTGGGAGGCAGAGACAGATCTATGAGTCTAAGGCCAGCTTGGTCTATATAGATTTCAAAGCCAGCCAGAAATACGTAGTGAGAAACTATCTTTTAAACAAAATCAGTTTTAATTAATCAATTTGAGATGAAGAAAATTGTCCTTTAAGTAGACTTAATATTGGATAAATGAATGAGATTCTTAGCTTAAAATATAAAAATATACTTTCTCCATCACTTAAGTATAATATATTAAATTAATAAAGATCTCAAAATTTTACTTTTGTTGTGATCACCAAGATCATCACCGATATAAGGTGATATCAACACTATTTAATTTGGGTTTGGCTAATGTAACATGTATTCTGAGTTTACGCTGGTCTAAATCTTGCAGTAGTACTCACTTGTTTCACTTGATTGGCATGCCATAAGCAAGCACCAAAAGTACTCAAACAAGCATCTTCCCTAACAGAACGCTAAGGTTATAACTCAAACACTCTGGACCCAGAATCCATGATCTTAAGCACACAAAAAAGAGCATATCATGACATTTATTAAGTTTGGGATCTTGGAGTGCAGCTTTTTCTCATAGTTCACAATGTATTTCTGCCTCTTTTTCTGTAATGGCTTCCTGTCCTATACTCCCCTAAAGATACAGGGACTCCTCATTATTTTCTGTGGAACATAAATTGTTGAATCAAAGAATCCTTCTGTTTCTCATCTCAGACTTTCTAATCAAGGTACCCTACAAATGTAGTTCTAAGTGCCAGGAATGCACACAAAGCTCCTTAGATGAGCATTCAGCCTGTTAGAAGATCAGTCCATTAAGACAAACACGGTAAAGATAAGATTCAGACACATCGTTCTCCAACTCCAAGATCACAGGAACTCCTAGACAATAGCGATAGAACCACAGCACACATCAGAAGAAACCAAGAGCTTTTCAATATACTTATTACCAATTTCAGGTCTCTAACCCAAGACTTTCAGACTCAGCGGTACAGGAATTAAATTAACTTTTCTGACAGTTTCACAAACAATACTAATGACAACAGTGAGAAAACCAGACCAGACTCAGAGAAATTCATAACAAGGTTTACTCAGTTCTCTAGAAACATATTTTTGGGGAGAATGTCTCATTTGTGAATTTAGACTTTTAATTTTAAAAAGAGATCAGGAAATTATAAAGACTCAAGGAATCATAAAACTCATTGGCCTGTTGTAAGAAATCTTAGAGACATTTCTTATCTACATGAGTCAATTCTGTATTTCTTCAAACTAAATGCCTACTCTTTCCATCAGGATGTCTGTTTAATTGCATGTAACTAGTGTTCTGATAGATATTGTAAGTGCTTGGCTGTTGTCGAACATTAATTTATCTGCACATTGGTTAATCTAGCCAAGTGGTTTTTGTTTTGCACTGTGACTTATACAACGAGCTCATGAATGGCCCAAAGGAATTCATTTATCTCTTGTTAATATTTACTCTTTAGGCATGAGTTATAGTAGAAGCATTGCTAATCCAAGTCTTAGAGTCATCTGATGCTACATTGAAGATACATAAAATTCAGATTGAGACCAGGTGTCTAAAAACTTGGCATCAGCTTTGGCAAAATGTCATGACACATCATGGAAATGTTTAATTTTACTAAATCACTATCAGAATTAAATTTCTAACGTATTTAGCAAATAATTAAAATTCATAATTCTAACATCATACAAAATTAAATTTTCACATATTCTTATCAAAACCAACATCAGTTCACCACTTGGCAGAGGAATAAAGGTTTCTAAAGTTTTGAACAGAAAGTATTTTGTTCTCAAGCATAAATGTATCCTAAAGCAACATTTGACAAGATTTGCTTAGAGTACAGATATGTTCCCTTTACTAAGATTAGCAAAAGTACCTCCTACTTCAGATTGTCAGTATAGAAATTGTCCCTCCAAATCATTATTTACTATTAATATACATTTTAAAATATCATTTAAAAAAAACGAAAACTTGAATTGACAGTACAGAAGATACATTTGCCCCATTGTTAACATTTTACATTAAGATATTCATTTTAACCAGTTAGGAAACAATCCTATATGGGGGCTAATTCTTCCTTTTCAGTAGACATTAATTGCCTTTAGTTTGTTGTCTATGGATGGAACATCATGAAACTTTCTTCTTTCTATGTTAGTATGCTTATCAATGTCTGTTCAGATCTTGATTAGCCAGCCATTTCTAAGAGATAGTCTTTCTTTTTTTAAATAATTTCTTTATTTTATGCTTTTTTATTTTTTAGTCTTTGGTATTTATTTATTTATTAAAGATTTCTGTCTCTTCCCCGCCACCGCCTCCCATTTCCTTCCCCCTCCCCCAATCAAGTCCCCCTCCCTCATCAGACCAAAGAGCAATCAGGGTTCCTTGCCCTGTGGGAAGTCCAAGGACCACCCATCTCCATCCAGGTCTAGTAAGGTGAGCATCCAAACTGCCTAGGCTCCCACAAAGCCAGTACGTGCAGTAGGATCAAAAACCCATTGCCATTGTTCTTGAGTTCTCAGTAATCCTCATTGTCTGTTATGTTCAGCGAGTCCAATTTTATCCCAGGCTTTTTTAGACCCAGGCCAGATGGCCTTGGTGAGTTCCCAATAGAACATCCCCATTTTCTCAATGTGTGGGTGTCCCAAAGGAAGAGAGAGAGAGAGAGAGAGAGAGAGAGAGAGAGAGAGAGAGAGAGAGAGAGAGAGAGGAAAAAGGAGGGAAGAGAAGGAAAAGAAAAAGACAAAAGAGGGAAGAGCATTAGAAACTAACAGCTGAGCCCAAGAGTGAGGAGCCAGGATTTGAGACTTTTGAGGGGAATAAACCCTTTTTACCTTACCACAGTTAGAAAGAAAATTAAGATTCCAGAAGAAATCCCTTCGTGATGTTGCCAATCAATTTTATTGACAAACTGTATTACTTAGTATTTTTTTCATCCTAGCTACCTATCTCATAGGTACTTTAGGGAGTCATGTAATTGGGAATCTCTAACAAGAACCAAGACTCTACTCTAGAGGAGACAGAAACCTGTGTATGCCATAAGGATTTTGAGAATCTTTAATTTTTTGGATATTTGTAACTGTGACACCAATGCTAACCTGGTGATCCAATTGGTTGGAATCATTTAGTATTCCTCACTTTTATTTATATTTTATTTTTTGGTTTTATCGGTTTACCTTCAAAATAGAAAGTTTTCTAAATTGAGGGGGCTTTTTAACTTTTGAAATAGGTTTCTTGCAATCTGAAAACTTGAATTTTCCCTAATTATACTGAACCATTTTTTAATGTTAGTGGAAATTTTATGTGACAATTATTAAAGTAAAGTAGTAACCCTGGGTAATCAGTCATAATAAAAATAATCAATGAGAAGATATATGTTCTTTATGCAGTTTCGCTCTAATCGAGTTAGCATTATTTAGACATTTGGAAAAATATACCAAAGCAAATTCTAAGATCCTAAACATTTTGCAAAATTTTCTAGGTATTAAGAGGTTTGATAAGTAAAGAGTATTGTCAAGGCGGCTTTGAGTTCAGTTGTTTGGTGTGCACAACTGTGTATGTACCAGTGTTGCTAAAGGTGAGTATCACCCAGTTTATTTACATCCATGTGGATGTTTTCTCAGCTCCTAGCATGAATATTTGGAAAGAAATATACATCAAGGAGTGTATCTCTTGAAGTTTATGGCACTAGAAGTAGTTAGGAATGAGAGCATTTCCATCTTGGTTGAGAAAGGCCTTCAATGTTGCTTTTTTGTTATTATTTGGTGACCTACTCTGGGCTTTGGCATTATTTTCTTAGCCCTAAATCTTTGGAGAGCTCACTGTGCAAAGACTGTAGAACCAATCCTGAATTTTTAATTATCACTTTTAAACTCGCTTCTGATAGTGTGCAATTATCTCCCTTTCATAGAGAGAGCTCATGTAATCTCTGTCTTTTTTTTTTCAGGGCACCCAGAAATTACTTCATACATGGTAATGGGTAGTTCCTAAGAGGGATGAGTCTTAGATTGAGAACAGCTGATGGAAATGTCTCCGGCAAGTTTCGGTGCCATGTTTTGATTTAACCAAAAAATACACATGATTGAAGATTGTAGGAACAATTAAAATTCTCTGTAATAAAACAACTTTTTACAAATGCCCACTGTAAAATGTGTCCACTGAGCTTCACAATCACTATGGAATTTACCAGCAGTTCCTCAGACACAAACAATTTTTGTCTGAAAGAGTTTTGCCCACTGATAAGGCAGTGGCTTTCTGACAAAGGAAGACTTTAATCAAGTGTAAAAGCACACAAGCAACAAGAAGACAGGTTTTGATCCTCATGTTGGAGGCTTAGATAAAATAATCATCAAGTCAAATTGGCTGACTCATTTCAGTAAAGGGATAAAATGCAAAAATCTTGCATCTCCAAGACGGATTTTTATAAAGTCTACTAAAAGAAGATCAATGTTTTTAGAAACCCTTGTGGTGGAAAACAGAGAACCAAGCTTCAATTCTATCCAGCATCCTGGATTTGAGGAATTTTCATACACCATATCAGAGCCACCTCCATCACACCAATGTCATCGTTTTTTTTTTGTTGTTGTTGTTTGTTTGGTTTTTTTTTTTGTTTTTGTTTTTTTTTAGTTTTTCGAGACAGGGTTTCTCTGTAGCTTTGGAGCCTGTCCTGGAACTAGCTCT
>NC_022012.1:60418724-60430918 GCF_000317375.1 Microtus ochrogaster
TGTAGACCAGGCTGGTCTCGAACTCACAGAGATCCGCCTGCCTCTGCCTCCCGAGTGCTGGGATTAAAGGCGTGCGCCACCACCGCCCCAATGTCATCGTTTTAAAGCTGTGAGTCTCACAAGCCTTCCTGTGACAAATTCCATTCTATATTTGTGCTCATCTTTTTTCTTTTCAAATGTATTCTTTTATCCTAGGGCAACTCATTTTAACACACAAAATCTTTTCTCATCTAAAAGTATTTCTTTTTTTTCTTTTAAATTTCTTTACTAAAAGCATATTCAGTCTTAGCAGTGTTCTGACTTTGATGGCTCCCATTTTATTTTTCTTTATAAAATTTTTATGTATATAATTTATTAACTAAAAAAGTTTTAGCTATATTTAAATTTAAAATATTAACTAAAGCAAATTTTACATTTAAATAAAGACCCAGGAAGTAACACACAGACATGTTAACAGTCCTGAAGAAATTTTTGTTCTCTCTTACCAACAAATTAGATAATTTGTTCAAGATTTGTCTTATTGCAATAGGCGTTTAGAAAGTGCCCTGGGTAAAAGGACCAATTTCTCATCTGTGCCCACAAGAGAATCAAAGCAGAACGAAAGTCTGCCAACTCTGTCTTCGTTTTGTGTCTGTCTCTTTTACACTGAGTCACACCCCTGCCTGACTCTACTTAGGCATATTAATTGTTCAAGGCATATCTGTCTAGCCCATCCATCTAAACCCCCTTCAAGGCTGAAGACAAGGAGATATGCATTGTCTTGAGCCTTCTGTCACCTTAGATTCCAGGAATCTACAGTACCTCCTCTAGATGAGAGCAGTAATCCATGTGGACGAGCTGCAACCTGGAGAGTGAGCTATCGCCCATTCTAGCAATAGGGACTTTCATTGCCACCCTGCAGAATTCAAACAGTGAATCAGATGATACTTTGAATAATATTTTTAATTATGTACATCCCTTTCTTCATTCTGTTCTGTTTTATATATGTGAAGTAGAATCTGATGCTGGTAACTATAATGACTTGAAGGTACTGATCCTCCTCATCCTCGTTTGTCCTTCCTCACACAGCCATATTGATCAAAGCTCCTTCCTTTCTTCACTGTCGTTATCTCTTTCCATGGCATATCGGGACAGGCAGCCACGCCTGGCCTATTAGACTACAACAGGAGCTGCATAGAGGTTGTTTCCCTAAAACTTCTGTTAAGTTTGAACTGTTCTAGTTTCATGTAAGTTTCTGTGATGAAATACTCTGAAAAAACAAAGCAAATTAGAGGATAAAGACTTGTTTTATTTACAGCCCATCTTAGAAGAGAAGTCAAGGGACAGGAACTACCTAACATCTACAGACAAGAACATAGAGAAAAGAATGCACGATTGCTCAGTTGTTGGCTGGCTTGTACTCAGCTCTGTCTCCCTACTCTCATGGCATACAGTGCAGGACTTCTTGCCTAGGGAATGGTACCACCCGCAGTAGGCTAGGTTTTCCTATATCAAGTAATTTAATTAAAATCATCCTCCAGAGTAAAATCATCCTCCAGAAACAAAACCACATGAAAACTCAAAATAGATACATCTTCACTGATATTCTTTTCTCTGGTGATTTTAGATGGTGTCAGATGGACAATCAAAGCTAATTATCGCCCTTTGATAACATGTTTCAAGAAAGAAGTGGTTAACAAAAGTCAACAGTCACAGAACAAAAGAAAACCATAAGTCAAGGCATTTCCCCAATACACTGATAGCAAACCACATTGATGAGTTGCTTAAAAGCAAGAAAACTGCAGCTATATGTTCTAAACAGTAACTGATGGCATTCTTAGGCTTTGTACTGGAAAAAGCAAGAGGTCGGTGAATACTTTCCAAATGTGTTACTTACTTATTGGAGGGTTACTGTATTAGACACAGTTGTGGGCAAGGAATGTTCTTTAAGTGTGCTAGAGACAGCCCAAGATCATTTTGCTGCAGCTGTGATACAGCCCAACTCGCCACAGTCCTGAAGTTTTTAGTCAGTTGGTTTAGTAGAATTTTTAGCAAAGGTGTGGCCTTATTCCGGGAACAGCAGTTCACACAAAATACTGGCTGGTTTAAACAAAAGAAATTAGATTCTTAACAATTGTGGAGTCTGGAAATCTAATACTAAGATGTCAACAGCTTTGCTTGTCCTGCATCGTGTGTCTTTGGGTTTCAGATGGCCATCTTCTCACTATGTCCTCGCATGCTCTCTGATCCTTGCATGTGTTGCCCTGATGTTCTTTTCTAGAACAAGAGACACACTGGAAAAGAGCCTACTCTTAAGACCTTATTTAATCTCCTTAGGGTCTCTATCTCCAATAAAACAGTATGAGTGTTCAGAACTTCAACATATGAATTTGTTAGGGAGAAGAGCGGGACACCTGATTTTATTTAGAACACGAAGCCTCAAGTGTAAGAAAGTGCAGCTAGCACATTGCCAGAACCAGATCTCCATAAAGCCAGTGGGTGGCAGTGGACATGGGGAGCATCAGATAAATAGCAATCACAGGCTTTTAGAAGAGGGAAGTTCTAATGCCTGCCAAACATTTGTAGAACACGCACTGTAGAACAGGCTGGTCTAGAATGCGGAGCCTTCCCTGCCTCTGCCTAACAAGTGCCACCACCACCCAGCACAGAATTCTTTATCTGTGTCTGTGGGATTTTTGGTGCACACGTGTGTAATCTCTCTCCCCTCCCCCCTCTCCATGTTGTATGCACATAAATTTATATGTGCACGCACTTGTTTCTCACTGAACTGAAATTTCTTATTTTGGCTAGACTGGGTAGCCAGTGAGTTCCCAGGATCTACTTGTCTTTTGGTTTACAGGCATGAGTAACCTTTCCCAGATTTATAACATGGGTGCTGGGGATTTGAACTGAGAGGCTCATGCTTCTGTGGCAAGTGTTCTTACTCACTGAGCAGTCTCCCCGGTTCAGAAAATAAAAGACAATAAACTGCCATAATTTGAGCTACTAAGTTTGTCATATTGTTGTAACAACTAGAAAATAGTATCCTTAATTATTTAATATTGTAGCAGTCAAAACAAAGGCAAAAAATATCTGAAGACATTACTCACCAGGAACGCAGGAAGACTATTATTGTTACTTCAATTTACTTTAAAAAATATTATTGACTGTCTCTAGGGTTATACTGTGGTGATTTTTGTTCTCTCATCTGTTGGGCTGGAACCTATACCTCAATCTTTCTCTCTCCAGCTACATCTATATATCTCCCTCTTTAGATTTACCATAAAACACGAACTCATTCAACCTATCCCCTGCCTGGTTAACCTAGGGATATCTGACAGTGTTGGCACTGGACTAGGAGGAGCTCTGATCAACACAGTAGTTTACCAGCATATGTCCCTAGAACTGGAAGATAGTCTAGCTGCCATAATAAGGGTCAGACTGACCTAAGGCAACAAATAGAATCCTTAACAGCACATGTTTTTCAAACAAGATAGTCGATAGACATGCTAAGAGCAGTTCACCAGATACCTAGCTGCCTAATGCTCAAAGAGGGATGCTACTTCTGTGACAACAGGTAGGAACAAGTCTAAAAAAAATATTAAAAAACAAATAACCAAAAACCCCACTTCTGGGGTCAAGCTATACAAGAATGGCTTTCCTGGGGCAATGCATGGCAGTGGCTTTCCAGGTTCTTGCTTTAGGGGGCAGGGAGTGATAAGTGTAATAGGTTATTTTGGTTTACATTGTATTCCAAACCCCTGTACAGTTGTCTTCTAGAGACAGCAGGTCCAGAATGAACTCCTTGTTCTGAAGAAATTGCAGCCAGTTACCACTACTGACTATTTAAATCTTTCTCTCTGGCTGTTAGCTAGGATAGGAAAAGAGTTTGACTCCCCTCTCCAACCAGGGACTTCAGTCCTCATTAGCTGAAGGCACTCGAACAAAATTGATTACAGTTCTTCTGCTTCCTCAGAAGTCCTCTGGGATCGAGGGGGAA
This sequence comes from Microtus ochrogaster, assembly GCF_000317375.1. Lineage (NCBI taxonomy): Eukaryota > Metazoa > Chordata > Mammalia > Rodentia > Cricetidae > Microtus > Microtus ochrogaster. The sequence continues at coordinate 60,422,704 of NC_022012.1, forward strand.
TGAAGCAGTAAAATAAGGCAGAGAGGGAGCTTTTGAAAGCCCTGTGAAGACTATAAAAGAAGATAACAGAAGATAAGAGAAAAAGGAATCAGCAAAGGAGAAGGGTGGGGATTCTGGACCAAGCTCACCTAAAACTGACCCCACCACTCGCAACAGTACAGAAAATCTCCAGAGAGTTTGAAAGTCATCTGTATCTTAATAGAATACAGAAACTCACATCCCTGGGTGACAAAGATGTTAAAAGAAACATTCACCCCATGAAGTTGTACATAAGAATTACGTGCTAAGGAGAGCTGACTCTATAAATGAGTCATACCTTTATCTGAAAGCTTCACAACAGCCACATCTCATGCAGCAGGGGTGTGAAATAGCTGGGCTTTGGCTTGCTCCTTCTGTTGGTGCCTGCTATGCCCCTTGGAGGCATAGTTCATTGGCAAATAGTACATGTAGAAAAAGCAGGGCTTGACCAGAGAGTCCCACAAAATCTAAGACATGAACAAAAATAGGAAAAAATGATTAATAAGAAAATGTTAATTATTGATTCATTTATAGCTAATGCTTAATTTGTTTAGAACTTTAGTTTAAAATATGAGGATCAATAGATAGGTGCATTTAAGCACTACCAGTTAACGATACATGGAAGTGACAAGTTGCCTTAATTACCATCTGCCTTACTAGAGACTCATTGACTATTAGAGTTACATTAGAATTAATCTGAGTCTCTGAGGGTTTTCATATAATTACTGGAGTTAAACATGTCCTTCCGCGCACCCCAAACTAATCTTCTCTTCCAGAGGATCCTAAACATTCCTGCTCCACAGAACCCTGATGTGTGCTCAGTGCTCCTTGTTTTCAAAGTGCTCCTCCTGCAAAGTCAATAGCTGACAGGTGCCTTTGTTAAGTAGCTACATCCAAATAATGCAAAAGAGCTCACTATTAAGTTGATCAAATTATTTATCCAGCATGCCTTAATAACCACTTGAAAACTAGAAATATGTGCAAATACATAAATTATATTACTATTATATATATTCATATATTCAAAGAAAAAAACACTGTTCTTTAACCAGAGGTGCCCCCTCCTACAGACGCTCATGATTTCCAAGTCTCAGAATCACTGGACGCTGCCCACTCGTTTCCTCTTACGCACTGTTTCAAGTGCTCCCCATTTTTAATCACAGTAGCTGTCAAATAAACTTTTAAAACGGTGATACAATGGAAGGGAATGTAGTATGAGTCAACACCAAATTTGTGTGCAACTTTGAGCTAGTAACTGGAGGACATCCAGTGACTACCAAGGGTCAGCTGAAAACTGGAAGAAACTCAGTCCCAGTGCGTCTGTGAGCTCACTAGCAGGTCTACTGGGTTTGGTGCAGTTGGAGGGCCACAGAGATACCCAGCCAAAGATGTTCAGAGTTCAGAATTTCTGATTTCAGATGCAGTGGTATACACACACACACACACACACACACACACACACACACACACACACACACACACACAGTTGGGAGCTGCAGATCCCTTGCCCCTTGACTTTCTTTGCCTGCCTCAGACCCTTTGCCTGCTGGAGTGAACTGAACAAAACACCTATGTCTGCAGCTGCCCTGAGCACGAGACCTTGATGGCAGGGGAGTGGGGTCTGATGAAGCTTAAAAATCCCGAGAGCTGGGCGTGACTAAAAAAATCCCTATATAAGTTTCCCTGGAGCACAGTAAACTCGGCATTCTTGTATCAAGGATGACCCGTGTCCATGTCTCTCTCTGACTGTCTCTGTGCATGTATTTTTAAGTCTCTAAGCCCAGACCTGTAGTGGTACGGGCGCTACAGGCCTACTACCGGATAGCGTAGAGTAGACGCTGTGCTTTACTATATATACATACATACATACATACATACATACATATATATATACACAAAGTTCAGAGGTTAATTTTTGTTTCTTTAAATACATTCACTTTTCAACTTGAGCAGATTAATCTCTTCATGAAACAGGTACAATATCCACTAAACCAAACACTAAAATAATTTGTTCAACATTATATAACTGTAGAATTTACCTTTACACCTTATAAGGGACTTTCTTACTCTCAGCCTCAATAATATTAGGCTGAAATCAATTATATAAATTGAAATCATCTGTGATCACACCTGGAATGAATCAATTACCTATGTGACTTGTTTAAGATCACAGAGTCTGGATCCTATGGCTTAGATTCAAATATCAGTTCTGTCAGTTTTTCCATTTTGATGAATCTTTTAAACGCTGGGTCAAAATCTTTGTAAAATGGAGGAGTAATTATATTTATTTAAGACTTAATGGGAATCATTAGCTTTCCTAACATATTATCTGAGTGGCACCATGACATTTGTCATTGTCTTTTCAATATCCATCACCAGACACTTCTCAGGCAGTATTTCAAGTTTATATATGAAACATTGCCTATTATTGTTACCCATAATACAAAAGGTTCTACAGGTTTTATTCGTCTTAGTTATCAAATATAGATGACATAGTATACCTTATTCTAAAATTTGACATGGAAATATGATGTCTGATACAACATATTTACATGGTAAGATGAAGAATGCAGGCAATGAATAGAGAGAAACTGATTCTCACATATGCTGTGCTTATAAACATCAGATCCTGAAATGCCAAGCTGTACTTTACCAGTTATATAGTAACCTCAAAATGTTAGTCCTTGTGTGTGTGTCATCTATATCCAGATTTTCTCTCATTAAATAACTGAAGGGGTAGGGAGTATATCTGTCACTTTTGGGAAAAATAGTGAGAGATTTTTTTAAATGTCATCGTCCTGTGGTTATCTCTGGCCTTTCTCTCCAAGGTCTATGAGCAAACAGAGGACTCTCAGTCACATCAGCTCTGAGCTCATGGAATGCCTCAGAACAAAGCCCCAACGCAGCTCGATGTAATTCAGTGGACAGCCAGGTCGGCTCTTCAGAACATAGTGTCTCAGAAATAAAAATACTTTGTCTTTTGAAACGATGAATTCATTAGGGCTTGTGGCTATGAGAAATAATTCAAACCTTATTCGTTAAAAATGCTTGCTAAATGGTCAAAGGAAAACAAGCCATCAACTGTTTTAACCGCATTGCACACCCACATGAAGCTGTGTGACTTCCAGAATCAAGTGCTCAGTACTTAGAACTACAGTGTGGGTAAACGATCCAGAAGTACTTAGTGTCCCATAAGGACGGCTCAGACATACTGACGTGAATGGGTGGGGTTGACACCTATGCAATTTGAAGGGTTAGTTCAATTTGATTGATGAACTATGGAGGAATAAATAGTCTTAAAAGATCATTCATTCATTTGAAGTTCCCATTTTGTACAATCCCAACAAACATGGGGGCTTGTTTCTGTCTCTTGTTGTGTTTATTTGTTTGTTTGAGGGTTTGTTGCTTTTTTTTTTTTTTGGCCTGCCATACTCCAGATGGCATTTCTTGGTTATGATGATGAGATAAATAGATAAATTAGGTATCTTTGATTCCTAAAAGGTTTTTATATTAAAACTTTCTTAATTTAATTTAGTAAGATCTCATAGGAAATATACACATTCAAACCATGTTTTTGCCTCTGAGTTCTTCAGATTCATTTTTTTCTCTAGCATAACAAAAAAATCAGTTTATATTAGTGCACAAATTTAATTCCCAGCACTCAGGGAGCAGAGAAAGAAGGATCTTTGTGAGTTGGAGACTAGCCTAGTCTACATGATGAATTCCAGGTCAGCTAGGATTACAGAGTGAGGGCATAATAATAATAATAATAATAATAATAATAATAATAATAATAATAATAATAATAATCCTTAGAAATAAAAGAAACAAGCTATCTTTTGGTACACGTATAAAAGGTCTTTGTGCCAAGAGATGTCCCAAACAACTTCGGCTATGGATGTTTCCCTTGGTTTCCTTTCACAGGTTGAGAGTGGGTTCCTATTGCTGAAGACAACACACACTTCAGACACAAGACCCAGAGGTTCTAGGCTGCCTGTGACCTGAACATGTCTTCCCTGGAAATTAGCTTTTTCAAGCTTCCAAAGGAAAGAAGCTACCAGTGGTCCTACCAGCTGTGATCTCGATGAACCAGCGCGATGACCAGCATGATTAGAGAAGTAGCATTAATATCGGGGTATGACCAACAGCTCTCTTGTTGGACCTAGGACCCTCTCAGCAGGATGGAAATGAACATATCCCTAGCTGCAATCTAAACATTCTCTTCTTGTACCCACAGATAGGTGGGCAACTCTCACTCCTCATCAAAGAAACCTCTCTTTGCACAAAGGTGAATCAGTACCGAAAACCAAAATTGGTCAACAAGTGATTGTGTAGTACTCAATTTCAACTGATTCCTCTACAAACCATTACCTGCACCTAAGGCTCAGAGAACATCTCAGAAGAGGGGGCAGAAAGATTGTAGGAGCCAGAGGACCAAAAGAGATTTTGTGAGATTAGTTGTCCTACAAATGACAAGCAAGCTTCTCCCATGATGCCTCAAAAACATGTAACACCAATAGACATACTAACACAGAATCCTACAGGGCCCCACCCATAGACATGGAATGTTGAGAGCAGGAAAAACAGGGATGAGTCTCAAATTGATTATCCAGTACCAAGTGATCAGCCCTGATATTCATACAAATAAAACTAAATAGATTGAGAAAATGTGTTAATATATTTAGATCTTTATACATATATGTATGGTAAAATAACAGCTAAAGAAAACGAGACCATGATTTCAACAAGTAAGGGAAGGAGCCATGGGAGAGGTTGTGTGGAGCTAAGGCAAGAGAAATGTCTTTAAAAGAATTACAATCTTAAAAACAAACAAACATAAAACTTCAAGAACAATAATTTTAAAAAGAAGTTAACCTCCGCACACCCTCCAGCCCCACTCCCATCTAATCCTCAGAAAGGGTAAGGCACATTGCCTTGTGGAAGGTTCAAGGCCCTCCCTACTATATCTAAGCTTAGCAAGGTATACATCCAAAGATAATAAGATCCCAAAAAACCGGTACATGCAGTAGGATGTGTGGAAGGAATGGGAGAAGAGGAGGGAGTGGGAACTTGGGTTAGTATTTTTTTTAAAAAAAAAATCTAATAAATAAAAAAATTAAAAATTAACTTTCTGGCACAATACAGTATGAAAAGACTTTAGGCACTTGCCTTAAGGATACACTTTGAATTCAACAATTACACATTATAAATTTTGGCTGGTGTTTCTGATTACAATCACCTACAAAATCTGTTTGAATTAGATATGTACTAGAAATCTACTAGTATTAGAAATTCTTGGAGTTTATTATCTGATATACTAAATAAATATCTCCAGAATCTAAACCTCTAAATGGAAAAATGGGATTTCTGTGCTTTATCAGAAACATCAGAAATAACTATGATACTCAAAGTTTTCCAACACTAACATGAGAACTTTTGATCATTTTAATGCTATATAATTATCAAATTTCTGTTGTCAAGATGCAAAAGAATCTAAAAAGTTATTATAATTAATGGTGTGTGCAAAAGTCAGTGTTATTTATCACCTTTTATCCATTTCTCAGACACCAGCTCCGCCCAGTTTCTTAGTAGCTCTTGTGACTCTGCATATTTGTGTTCTAGTCATGTCTGTTCATGTTCATGTTCATGTCTACTCTCCAGTTCCAGAGAATCCTGAAGATTAACGTTGACAATGTTGCTCTGTTTCATTCTTCTTTAAGCATTAGAAAGACAATCAAAAGGAGACTAGAGGAACAGTACCCAGATCTTAAACAAAACCACTTAATCTGTAAAAAGGCTGTTCTATCACCGTCTCTGAACAATTCCTCATATTCTCATCAAATCAATCACTACCTCAACTATCGTCTAATGTGCTTTATTCATGCAATGTTTATAAATTTAGTTGTGCTTGAGTATATTGTCACTTGGATTGTGTATCATGCACTATGCTTTCCTTAGACAGCAGGCTATATCTTAGGAAATTTAGGACATTTTTACATCCTTAGAGAGGCTCTGACAGGTAGGCCAATATTTGTTCAAAAAATAAATTTAATCTTTCCAAATTTTCCTCTGCTCTTCTGTGTTTCTTCAGTGACACTTAGCCTTTATTGCCTTTTATTACTACTGTGTGGTGTATTTTTGCCATGTGTGGGAATGTGATAGCTTCTACTAGTTTGGAAGTTCCTTAAAGAGTGGATTGAGTTTTGGTCTATTATAAACCTGTCAATCTCTAACATAATAAAACCTTTGTTCCTATTTATTGATCTGGACTTGACTAAGTGTGTCCAAGAATTCAAAAATTAGATTGCAAGAAAAGATTTTTGGAGAACATTGAAGGTTAAGATGACAGCATTGGCTGTCCTCAGAAGAAAGTAACTTGCAGTTACGATTTACTGAAGGGAGAAAGGGTACAATGAAAAAGAATACTTACTCTGCTTCTTATATGTTGTATAATTTTTACAAATTACTCATGACTTCTTTGCATTTCAGGTTTTTTTTCATTTGCCAAAATTAAAGGATTGGAAAACATCAATGGGGTTCAAATATCATTGATAAGCAGAATTATTAGCAAGATATGAAAATGCAGGTTTATCATTATCAACCAATTTCAACTCTATTCGAAATCAAATATATGTGTATTTTTAACAAATTCCCAGATGTGTATATCTATGTACCCCATCCCAATTCACACCCTAAAACCCTAATCCCAGTTGATGGTATTGGGAAGTAGAGTATTTGAAGGTAGTCAGGTCATTAGGGTAGGGCCTACATTTTGAGGATTGACATTCTTATAAGTAACCAATGGGTAATCAGCTCCTTCCCATCATGTAGAAAAACATGAAGACAATGGGTATCATTAACTTAGAAGAAGACTTCTAGGAAGTATTTCAACCAGCCAGCACCCAACCTTAGGCCTCACTCACCAGAATTGTTAGAAAAAAATGTCTGGCGTGTGTCAGGGCAATAAAACTTTGCTATGGTTTTTCAAATCTGGGTTTTCAAATCTGAAAACAACTGAGATAGATGATGGATAGAATACCTGAGAGTAATGAAAGAAATATTGTTTAATCCATGGTCATATAATGAAGGTTCCTGAGGGAAGGTAACTAAAGGAGGGGAGAGAGGAATGGTAGAGTACTGGTGTGGAAGATGCTTCGACCCTATGATTTATTTGAGCTTAACCTTTGGCCAGAAGATGTTGTCGAATATCATTTTAAGTTGTGTTACATTTGTTTCTGCTGTGGAACATTTGTTTAATGATGCAAAGGTGTGTTGCATTCTTTCATGTTGCATTTGTTTTACTCTGTGAAGCTGGGTTACTGTGCCTGCCTAAAAGACCTGATTGGTTGGTCTAATAAAAAGCTGAACAGTCAATAGCAAGGTAGAATAAAGGACAGGTGGGGCTGGCAGGCAGAGACAAGAAATGGAAGAAGAAAAAGAGAAAAAAAGAGGAGGCAAGAAAGATCTAGGAGCAAGAAAACAAAGAGAAGAGGATAGTAGGGGCCAGTCAACCCACCACACAGCCAGTCTTAAAGTAAGAGTGAGTAAGATTACAGAAGTAAGAAAAAGGAAAAGCCCAGAGGCAAAAGGTAGACAGGGTAATTTAAGTTAAGGAAAGCTGGCTAGAAAGGAGCCAAGCTAAGGCTGGGCACTCATAAGTAAGAAAAAGTCTCCTTGTGTGTGGTTTATTTGAGAGCTGGGTGGCGGGCCCCCAAAAGAGTAAAGAGAATAAAAGGAAAAGCAACCAACTACAAGAAGACAAGTAGTTGAATTCAGCTTTCAAATGTTAACATTAACTTGTCTGAGAAGCAGATCGTTATGGATATGCTGAGGCTGCACTGAACACTGGGGTCTCCTGCCTACTTCTCATGGTACCCTGGGAACGTTATTGCAACATCTATGATGTAATTTATCCTCAACTACATAGAGTCAAAAATCAGTTTATGACGTTTTCAAGCCTAATTCTGATACACTCTAATCAACATGTGATACAAAACGTAATGGCAAATTTCTGTTTCCTCCCAAGCCAAATTAAGGTAATAGGTGATTTACAGAATTTCTATTTCAAAGAAAACGTCAATTTTGCAGTTAGTGACAAAGCACTTTATAATTACTTAGGAATAAATTATAGTCAAAAATATACTCCAAAAGATTAAACAGACAGATACATTTCATTCAGGTTTTTTTTTGTTTTTTT
>NC_022012.1:60431018-60435315 GCF_000317375.1 Microtus ochrogaster
GTTTTTCGAGACAGGGTTTCTCTGTGGTTTTGGAGCCTATCCTGGAACTAGCTCTTGTAGACCAGGTTGGTCTCGAACTCACAGAGATCCTCCTGCCTCTGCCTCCTGAGTGCTGGGATTAAAGGTGTGCGCCACCACCGCCCAGTCTTCATTCAGTTTTTAGTGAATTATCTATAACTACCTCAGAAATGACTGGATGCAATAAGTGTGTGTATTCAACATTATAATAATATGCAAATGAAATAAAGGTTAATTTTTTTGTTAAATACTGTTCAGAAAACTTATCTCTTAAATTGTATATGTACATTTTTGAAAGGTTGGAGCTCAAACTTCATAATTTTAAAGGCTAGCAGCTGTCTGGTCTGAAAACTATTCAGTATTAAATATCTGCAGAATTTAATTAAATGTATTTTAAAATATCTCTCACATTTTCTAAGTATAAACAATAGTGTGCATGGGCTTATTTTATAAGATAAAAGGCCAGCTTTGTTTTTCCTCTTTTCTTTTAAAATTTTGTCACCATGGCTATTATCTTATTTCAAGGTCTAACTTCTGTTTCTTGTGATATGGAACCTCTGCTTTTTATATATTAAATATCAATGGAAACCCAAACATATGTTGTCTGCTAACTTAATTTGTTCTCTGCCTCTAAACAAAATATTTCCAGCTTTATCTTCTTTTGATTACATCTCTTGACTTTGTACACAATGATTAGAAATGGGTATAATTCCTTAACTTGCGATACTCCGACACTTTTATTATGTTCTGGTACTTGTCAGATAGACAAGTCACATAAATAATTGCATCAGCTAAAAGAGACAGCTTTTTAATAGGAAGCTGCTCATTGAATGTCCTGCACAGTATGTTCTGAGCCCGATTCAAAAGAGACATTCCTAAACTCCACAAGTTCATCTCTCCTTTGAGGGCCATTCCTTCAGAGAAATGAAGGGAGCAGCTTGGCTTGGCTTACCAAGTTTTTTGATGAAGCATTTCCAATAAATTCTACTACTCTCTGACCCAACTTTTGCAAATCTTTCTTGAGAGAAAGGTTCTGGCCCTCATCTCAAAGTAATGTGTTCTTTCAACTAATTCCACCCTAGAAAATTCTACTTCAAGGTGGCAGCTAGCAGCTGTGCTCCAGTACAAAAGATTTAAGCTGTGCCTGGGAGCTTTTCTTCTCAAGAGGTTTCCAGTAAAAGGGCAGAAGTTCTCCTTTCCTGTGCTGGTTTTAGCTCCCAAATAGACCACATTCAATGAAGTTTAATGCCTGCATCATCTATTATTATGGTTTCTTCACCGTTATTCAACTATGTGTGCTATGTTCTTCCAAGACAAAGATGACTCTGCTGCTCACCCCTAAGGAAAGTGTTTTGCAAAGAACTTTAAAGAATTTCAATGACTCATGCACCCTCTTTTGATTTCCCTTTGTGACTAAAAACAAGTCTTTTGAGAGACTTGGCTGCATCAGAAGTTCAATCTGTGGTCACAAAGAAAGTTGATGATACCTAGACCAAAGTCCTGGACTCCATGACCCTTTGTTTTTCCTCCCACTTGTCCCTCACCTGTCCCATGAGAAAGAAGAGTAGAAATCTAGGGTCAATTCTATCAATGTTCTTCAAACTTATGGTGAAGAAGCTAATATCGTGAGTCATCCTATTAAATCTCAGACTTGATTTAAGAAAATAGCCTAAGCCGGGCGGTGGTGGCGCACGCCTTTAATCCCAGCACTCGGGAGGCAGAGGCAGGCGGATCTCTGTGAGTTCGAGACCAGCATGGTCTACAAGAGCTAGTTCCAGGACAGGCTCCAAAACAACAGAGAAACCCTGTCTCGAAAAAACCAAAAAAAAAAAAAAAAAAAAAAAAAAAAAAAAAAAAAAAAAAAAAAAGAAAATAGCCTATAGTCTTTTTGACTAAATATTAATTATTCGGCATGCTATCTCTATTTCATATAAGTGCTTAATTTGATTCCTCATTGTATTACTATTAAGAAGATGAGTGTCAGCAAATTCTGTCTTTTAGTTCTAGGTTGAAGATACTGATTAGATACATTTAAAATGCCCTATCCAAAGACATTGCATTTTCTTTAAAAAGTTATAGTTTTTTTTTAAGTCAGAGATGCTTCTTTTTTGTAGTGATTAGTGCTTATGCTAACCATACTGACTCATAACTGTTCAAAGTGCAAAGACTAAAGCAACTGTAAGGCTCAGCTGAAGAGAGAATATCTGTATCAACCTACCACAGCCTAAAGCTCAGAGAACATCAAGGAAGGGGAGGAGGAAGGAATGTAAGAGCTGGAGTATGGGGATCAGGGCTTTGAGATATTTCATGGGTATAACATGACTGCTGAATGCTTGAACTCAGCATCTGTGCTATCTACACAGTTAAAAGTGCAGCATGGATAGGGAAGAGGCCCCACTTCTTGCTGAGTTCTTGGCAGCTAATGGCTGCTAGTGGAGGTTGGGTATGTAGTCACTAGTAGGTTGTCCATGCCCCAGGTGATGGTCCCATACCCATGGGCATGTAGATGACACAGACCAAATGCAATTGATGACAATAAAAACATAGAAAAAAGAGGACAGAAAATTGAGAGGCAGATGTGTCCCATATGGGAAGCACAGAAGGACTTGGAGGAGGTAGTGAGGGGGGATATGATCAAGATATTTTATACAGATTTTTTGAATTTTCAATAAATAAACAAAAATATTTTTTGAAAGTTCATATTTGCAAGATGGCCATAAAACAGAGTTAACAATAAAAAACCACTTATTTTACTTCATAGTAATAAACAAAAAAATATAAATTTCTCCCCCCCAAATACTTTGTTCTGAGATCTTTGCTGTATAAGTATTAAAATCATGAAAGAAAAGTAATATAAAATGCCCACCCTAAGTCCACAATACTGATAGTGCCCCTGAAAGCTTTTTTTCTCTCTAGAATTTTTGGTTTTGCCTTATATTTCTTTGTTTTATAAATATGTATACAGAACATGCACATTAAGCTGAAAATCACAACATGTAAATTCCATTAGTTATTTTGAGAAGCTTTAGTGGCATTTGCTATTTACCAAATACTCAGGACACATTAGTCTCTTAGCTGTCAAAGTGACTCATCTTCTGTTTTCTCTTACTCATATTCCCAAGGAGCAGGAACCAAGACACTTGCAGCTGATGTTTTCAGACATCCCTGTCCAAGAGCCACAAGAGATTTTTACTTTAAAATACCCAGGAAAGTCTGCATTGTGTTTAGAGATGATAGAGACTAATGCCTGCAAAAAGTCAATGCATTTTTGTTTACATAACTTATACTTTCCACTTTAAATTTCTGCTTTAAAATGCATTTACCATCTGCAGCTCCAGTTTTCAAAAACGCAGTTACACGATGCGACTTTCTTTTTTTCTTTTTTAAAAATTATTTTATTACTTTAAAAAATACCAATCCAAATTTCCATTCTGTCCCCATACCCTCCCACCTCTCCCCTCCAATACTAAGATAGGACAAGGCACCCTGCCCTGTGGCAAGTCCAAGGCCCTCCCTACTACATCTAGGTTGAGCAAAGTATCCATCTAAAGAGAATAGGATCCCAAAAAGCCAGTACGTGCAGTAGAGACAAATCCCAGCCCCTTAGTCTGCCCCAACTGTCAACCAAGTTCAGAGGGACTAGTTTGATCCCATGCTCCTTCACTCCCAGTCCTGTTGAAGTTGGTGAGCTCCCATTAGATCAGACAAACTGTCTCAGTGTGTGAACCCCTCATGGTCTTGACCTTTCAATCCAAACAAAACTCAGAATTAAAGTTGGGGCAAGAATTCTGACTAAAAATTATAGGGACAAACAAAGAGAGAATAGGAAAGAAAGAACATTTCATCACCTCTGCTCCAGACCTCACGAACACAAGGTGCTGACTGTTTTCCACAGAATCCTGAAGAACATTTTCTACAACCAGGAACCAGATATTTGGGGAAAGTCCTGGCTAAACCCTTTATTGCTAATAAATTCTTGAAAATTTCCATTCTATTTCTTCTCCTTTGTGTATATACCCCAAAGTTGTGTCACAGTGGGTTCACTAGATTAAGGTGAGTCCCCTACCCCAGAATATCATGAAGAAACCCTAGCTCCGAAGATTTTTCCTTCAGGAAGTATAAATAGGAATAAGAAATGAAAATATCGGGGGCTGGAGAGATGGCTCAGTGGTTAAGAGAATTGCCTGCTCTTCCAGAGGTCCTGAGTTCAATTCCCAGCAACCACATGGTGGCTCACAACCACCTGTAATGAGGTCTGGTGCCCTCTTCTGGCCTGCAG
>NC_022012.1:60435435-60455876 GCF_000317375.1 Microtus ochrogaster
CCATCAAAAAAATGTTTGTTTGTTTTTTTCAGAGAAAGTAAGTGATGGTAAACCTTACTATCTTGGATGTTTCAAACATCTAAGGAAATATGCACATCAAATTAGAAACCAAAACTGCCAATTTTACAATTTTATCAGGAGCATTTTGGGGTCTAAAGAGCAACAGTTATAAATAATTGTCTTAATTATTGTCTGGTTTTAATGGATCATTTTTACCACAGAGAAGCAGTCAGCATGTTCTGACTTCTATGATTTTGAAAGTTTATTTTTTTGAGTTCAAAATGTCTAGTTATATTGTTGCTATATTTATATTTTATGGAACATTAATATATGTGATAAAATTTACTGAAATATACAACCATTCAAACAGTGTGAAGTTACTGAATTTAAAGCAAAAGAAGATAACAAATTGTCAGAATGTTTCCAGGTAGTTAATTTTTCTACAATTATCTAGAAGTTTAATGTTATTATGATGTTGGAAAATAACTTGTTAGTTAAAAAGTTTCCCAAACTTCTGTTTGACAGAAAGAAAACTTTTGAATATGCAGCACCTCAATGAAATGGAGCAAGAGCTACCATCAGTCAACAGTCATTTGTCACGACAACACCCAACAGTAAGATGGATGTGTTTTGAGGAGGGTTATTTTTTTTTTTCATTGAATTTACTAGTTGGATAGACATCTTTTGCTCACAGTCTGAAAGACTAGAGAATTGACTGAGAAAATCTGGGAATACAAACAAAAAACTTGAGTCATTTTAGAATCATTTAGACATGAAAGATGGATCAGTAGTATCAGGCCATATTAGTGTTAAAATGTAAAAGCCACATGTCAATGGAACTACTGACACATTAAAAGTTTAAATTTCAATAATTTTTTCTTGTTCTTTCTTCCAAGGAAAGTAGGACTTAATAACCTCAAAGCTTTGCAAAAACACAGCTCATATACATTTTACTGATTAGCCACTTTTACTTTCATAAAACCCTTACTCATTCAATAAAGGGGTACATGCCAAGTTAGTTTTGATAAAGCAAGAGATTACTACTAACCATGATGATGACTCTATGGTGGGATTTTCACCAGAGACCACATCTAGTCTGTGTGTAGTCTGGAGGCTTTAGAAGGAACTAAGTTCTTTGATCTGAGACTTCTTCCTTCACTGATGCCACAAACCCAGCGGCATCGCATCGGTAAAGCACTGATTACAGCCACCTCTGGTTTGAGCTTTGGTACAGAGAATTACATCCATCACTTTATGAAATTAAAGCATGCGTGCACTGACTTTCCATTTGCTAAGGTCTCTGGGTAGTGAGCTCCTCAGTGCTCAAAAAAGTTGTTTATTAAAGCACTTGTGTTTCATAGCTGGATGAAAATAAACAGAAAGCTGATGGTATGTGCAAAAACTATAGTCATGAGGGTTTATGAACATACACAAAGGTAGGCAACATCCAATGGAAAAATGTTGTCACTATTACATAATATTGGAATTGTCCACCATATGCCAAACTCTACAGATTAGCATACAGACACAAACCCATGCAAACACTTGTATGAACACAAGAATTTCCTTGAGACTATAGCTGGTTTTAAATACACTCTTTGTTTTCGAATGATTTTGATTTGCAGAATTACAAAGACAGTACAGGAGATTCTTACATAACAAGGGCCCCTTTCCTCGGTGCATCATCTGACTTTACTACGACGTGGTTTTAAGACTAAGAACCAACACACCTGTTTTTATTCATTAAAACTTGGACTTCATTCAGATTACATCAACCTTGTCTTTAATGGCATATTTCTGCCTCAGTAGATAATGCAGAATTCTACTTTACATATGATTGTTTTATCTGTAAGATTCTTCTGTCCTAAAAATAAAATACCCTCCTGCTAGATCCTAACAGGAGTACATGACATATCGGTGGTCATGCTAACCACTCACACAGATAAGGTCAGTTGTACCGTGTGTCTTACTATAAAGTAAGAATTTCTTCCTGACTTACACACTATTCTTGAGGGGGGGAAAAAGTGGTTCCTGGGTGAATTCTTCCTTCCCAAGTCTAGGGAACTGGTGCAGAATTGTGCTGGTCCTCCAGAACCCAAGGCCATTTTTCATTTAATTTTTTCTTCATTTTACACCAAACCCAGTTCCCCCTCCCTCCTCTTCTCCTATCCCCTATTTCTCCTCTTTCTGCCCATCCATTCAGAAGAGGTAGGGCCTCCCTTGGGGAGTCAACAAAGTCTGGCACATCAGGTTGGGAAGGACTAAACTCCTGAGCAAAGAATCCCACAATAGGGAATGGGCTCCAAAGAGCCAGTTCATGCACCAGGGATAAGTCCTGGTCCCACTGACAGAGCCCCCCACCCCACACACACACCAGATTAAGTCATGTAACTGTCACCCACATTCAGAGGGTCTACTTTGGTCCCATGCAGAATCCCCAGCTGTCTCTCCAGAGTCAGTGAGCTCCCACTAGCTTGGGTCAGCTATTTCTGTAGTTTCCTCATCATTATCTTCACCCCCCCTTGCTCATCTAATCCCTCTTCCCTCTCTTCAACAGAACTCTAGGATCTCCGTCCAGTGCTTGGCTGTGGGCCACTCTATCTGCTTCCACCAATTATTGGATGTAGGTTCTATGATGACAATCAGAAACCGATGACAATCGGTTTCTAAGGGGAGGCCAGTACAGGCACCTGTCCACTATTTCTAGGAATCTTGGCTGGGGTCCACTATTTCTAGGAATCTTGGCTAGGGTCATCCTTGTAGATTCCTGGAACTTTCCCTAGCACCAGGTTTCTCCCTAACTCCATAACTGCTCAGTCTGTCAAGATATCTCATTCATTTTTTCCCTCTCTGCTCCTCCCACAACAGGCCTTCTCAATCTCTCATGTTGCCATCCCCATCCCCTCCCTTCTACCCTCTCTCAGTTTACCCTGAAGATCTTAACAAGGAGAACCCTAAGAGGGACACACATGGAGGACCTCAGGCAGAGCCCTTATTTTTAAATATATTTATATTAATTCTTTGAGAATTTCATATATGTGTGCATACATATATATACACATATATATGTGTGTATGTATATACACACACCAACATACTTTATTTCATTAAGTACCCTAACTCCTCTTAGATTTATCTTCCATACTTACCAAATTCATGCCCTCTTTTTTTTTATAATCGACATATTCCAATTAAAGCTACTCATACTCTCATGGGTGTGGGACCGCCCACCAGGCAAAGCTAACCTGCCAGGGGTCACGCCCTTAAGGAGAGCTGATTCTTCCTCCCCCAGTAGCCAGCAACTGTCAACAACTTCTCCCCTTAGAGACAGAACTGGTGATCTCTTTCCTCCAGACTGGAATGTTGACTGGCTTGATTTTGTGATGGAGTCATGCAGGCAACCACAGCTGCCCTGGGTTCATAAATTCAGCTGACTTTAATTTGTAAAAGATTCTGTGTATCCCCAGATCCTCTCCTAACTCTGACCATTACAATATTTCTGTACCTTATTCCAAGGTGGTCTCTGAGCCTTGCACGTAGGAGCTGTATGTAATTCAGGTGTCCCATTGATGACTAAGCACACCACAGACACGCTTCCTCTGCATTTTCATGCCAATGCTGCATTACTAATTCTGTTGCTCAATCCTCTCAGCTCTGACACCAGGATCGTTCTCGGATTAGGTCAGTATGACCCCTCCTTTTGTCTTTTGAAGATGGGAATAAGTATAAATAAGTTGAATCAATTGCTTTGGAGAAACAAACAGATAAGTGTTCATTTATTTTGAGAAGTACAAATACCACAATTCAGAGAGTTTACCTTACTTCACCAAACTCTTTTAAGGGAAATAACATTTTTATTTATTTTCCAGTACACTATTCTCAAGCAGTGGAGAAGCTCAATTCAAAACCTCACCTCCCGACTCAACATCTCCATTATTATACCCAGCCCTGTGTATTATCCATCTCACATACCTGGAAGCCATCTTTGAACTCTCCCTCTCTCTCATCTCCTCTAGCCATTCAAGAATCCAGTGCTGAGATTATAAACATCTGTCAGCATCACTTAAACATTTAATCTTCTCCCCTAATCTTAATTCAAGTATGCCACCCCTCCTCTACATCCCTCAGGCTGAGACCTCAGGTAAACCAGATGCAGTTTCAATTTTTAGACATGCACTTAATTCAGGTGCAACAAGGTAAAACTGATAACATTCAGCTAAGGCTTGAGGTTTTCTGATGCCTTATATTCATATTTGAAAACTAATCACCAAGGTGGAAGGTGTCAGGCATTAGTAAACATGTTAAGTAGAGTAGATCCTTCATGAATGAGTTAGTGCCTGTGTTAGGTGCTTTCCTCATTACTATAAGAAAATGCCTAAGAAGAACAACTTCATGAGGAATGGGTTTACTTTGACTTATGTATGGTTGTTGTTGTACAGTCCATCATGATGGGGAGCATGGCAGCAAGAGACTGGGTTACTTGGTCACATTGCATCTAAAGTTAGTAGACAAAGAGAGACTAATACTGATGGCAGGCTCACTTTCTTTCTTTATTCACTCTGGGTCCCCAGCCCAGAAAACACTACAGGTCATATTCAGGGTGCCTCTTCCCATTTCATTAAACCTCTTTGAAAACATCTTCACAGACCTGACCAGATGTGTGTCTTCCAAACCCCATCAAGCTGACACTCACAATCACACCTTATCAGTTTGACACCTAAGCACATTACTTTAAAAATTACTATGTTCAACCCCCAATCCCTAAAGTCTCAAGATCATTTCATAACAAAAAGTACATTCAGCCCTAGAGTGATATTTTATTTGTATTTTAATAAATAAAGCTTGCCTGAAGACCAGAGAGTAAAACAGCCATCCTGGTCAGCCTCACAGACCACAGAGCAGTAGTGACACACACCTTTAATCCTTGTTTGCCATGAAAACCAGACAGTAGGGGTGAATGACTTTAATCCCAGCACTAGAGAGGAATACAAGCTGGGAGAAATCAGCTCTCCGTCAGTCTCATTCTGAGACTCCTGGAAGCAGGATAGACATTTCAGACCGAGGTAGAGGTAAGAGCCAGTGATTAACTGTTTTGGTTTTCTGACCTTCAGGTTGAACCTCAATATATGTTTCAGGGTTTTTATTAATTGTGATGCATATCCCAACTTCAAAAACTATAATTATTTTAAAAGTTTCAACACTAATCCAAAAGTTCAGACTTTTCTGAAACTCAAGACAATCTCTTAACTGTGAGACCCTGTACGATCAAAATACGAGTTATATACTACCAACATATGATGACATGCAGAATACATTCCCATTTCAAAGAGAAGATTATGAGAGCAGCAAGGAACTATCAGACCAAAGCAATGGTGAAGTCCATGAGAGTAAACACGAATCCCTGTATCTCCACATTCAATATCTGGGGATTTTAATGGTAGTATCTGGACTCCAGTGGTCTTGGGTAGACTTGACTCTTGAATTTTGCAAGCCACCAGCACTTGTAGCCTCTCTCTGTGGTTGGCTGTACTCCCCATATGACACTTTTCTTCTGTAAATATTTAACAGTTCCTGGAACTTCAAAATCCTGGGACCTCTATTGTAGCTTAGGCTATGCCATTTGTTACCTCCCACCTATGAATAGTTAGTCAATTTTAGTAGTACATATTTAAGGTACGTGTGGTGATAATTTAATAATATAATATATGTATGCAATGGGTAATTACCATTTTACCTCCTTAAACATTTGTCATTTCTATGTGTTTAAATTCTTCAATTTAATTCTTTTAGTTCATTACAAAATATGTAATAAGCTATGATCATTCTAATGAGCTATAGATGCTACTGTCCTTATAATTCAATCTTTCTCAGTCTCCCTAAACTTCTCAGGCCCCATGACCACTATTCTCTCTTAAGCAACATTAATATGCAGATACAGATGAAACCATGCAGTATTTGTCCTATACATTCATTTTACTATCATTTTCAAGTTTTCCTTCATAGCAACTTTGAGAGTAGTAATTCTTCAGTGTCTTCCTCATGCTTTTAAATATAAATATATATATATATGAATAAAAGTAAATGCTTTCAAACAGAGAAATTGTTAAATCTCTTCTGTAGAATTGATATTAGCTTCATATTTAAATTATCTATGTATGCACTAAAACCATGGAGAGGGACTCCTTGGTGAGTCAAAGCCCTTGGGGCAGTTAACACAGATCCACACAACTGGCCAAGGTTCAGAAAATAAGTGATTGTAAAGTTCTCATCAATAGCTCGATGACTTCTCCAAGTCCAGGAGCGGACCTTCTGTGGAGTGAAACAAGCCTCCCAGTCAATTCTAGGGAGACGGCAGAGGTGCTTAAGACTTCTCATCGAACACCTTGGGTAGGTAGTGGACAATTGGAATCTGAAGCCCCAACATGGTGAATGGGGTGTCGGCAGTAAGAGAACACACATGATCCTCAGGCAGGACACAAGTGTGAGTGGAGTTGGTTGTATAAGATGGAGGTCCACACATGGAGAAGGAAGAAAACGTGTTCCTCAGGCAGGCCATTTGTAGAGTTACTGATGAGACTCTGAATTCCCGACCTAGAGAGTGGGGTCTATTGGGTAGGGACAAGGGCAGATGGGGTCAGCTGACTGTATCTTGGCTCCCTGAAGAGAAGAGAGCAGAGCGAAAGTGGGGAGTGTGTAGCTCTCATGTAGCCCATCTGAGAGCTGGAAAGATGGACTGAAAGGATACCTGGAAGGTGGACGTGAGATATACCATTCTCAGGCAGCCCAAGGGAATGGGTGGAGATGTCAGCATACATCTGAGATCCCTACTTGAAAAGCCGTAGTCTGAGGATAGACCCCAGATATAAGTCCCTATGTAATTTTTTACAATATACTTTCTATTTTCAAAGTATCAGAGACCTCACACTATACAGTTGTGTGCTTTATACGCTGGTAACGTGTGTTCTTTAGGAAATTATTTTCCATTTGCCTTTAACAAATGACTTTCATTCCTGAGTTCTTAAAGAACTTTTCTGGAACTGACTAGTGCTGGGGTTGCTTTTAGCACCAAGCCATCATTTGAAAGACTTTTAATTGTGTGGCAAAAAGAAACCACACTTTCTGGTTTTAATATATTTATAATCATGCATCTTAATTGTAAAATCTTGTCCTGGCTATGAAAACTATTGCTCCCACCCTTCCCTTTGTGCAGCACGGTGACAGTGTAATACCAAGAAAGAGAATGAACACAATGTGCCGCTCAGCCTAGAAAGTCATAACAAAAAACAGAGGTAGAATGAGTAACTCATTTCATTCTCAACGTGTTGCTCCTGGGACCTACATGCTAATAAAGGAGAATTCTCTCATAAGGAAGCAGAGAGCGATGATGATGCCATGTACACATGTTGCATACATCTGTGTGTATTATTGTGGTGTTTATACTCAGTGAAATATAAGCCTGGAGACATCTTACGTATTTAAAGTGAATGACTACAATCGATTCAAACCTAATTACAAAAGTAATATTTCTATTTTATGCAATTAGTAGATAGCTGCCAGAACGTGTCCATTGAGTCATTTTATGATTCAAAAATTTTCAATAACCCCTTGTGTTTTTCATTTAAACTCCATAGATGTCAGAACATTATATAATCCACTCCACATAATTTTATCCCCACATTTGCCCTACCAATGATCTTCTCTTATGGGTTTTCCTTGCTCATCTTTCTGTCATACTGGTCCTTGTGTCCTTCATTAATCTAAGTGGAGTCAGTCTCTTAAAATGCACTGGAGACCATGTGTATTCTTACTGCTTTGATGGATTTGTTCTTTGTCACCAGTCCTGGTTACACTGTTTCGTCAATCACTACTTTGCATCTTACTCCTCTGATTTTTAAGCATAAGTCAGACTCCTCATCAGAATGCATTCTCAGCTGGCCTTGGTGAGTTCCCGATAGAACATCCCCATTCTCTCAGTGTAAAGCCTGGGATAAAACCGGACTCGCTGAACACAGCAGACAATGAGGACTACTGAGAACTCAAGACCAATGGCAATGGGTTTTTGATCCTACTGCACGTACTGGCTTTGTGGGAGCCTAGGCAGTTTGGATGCTCACCTTACTAGACCTGGATGGAGGTCAGTGGTCTTTGGACTTCCCACAGGGCAGGGAACCCTGGTTGCTCTTTGGGCTGACTAGGGAGGGGGACTTGATTGGGGGAGGGGGAGGGAAATGGGAGGCGGTGGCAGGAAAGAGACAACAATCTTAAATAAATAAATTAATTAATAAATTAATAAAAATAAATAAAAGAATGCATTCTCAGGTAGCATAAGCCTTCAAATTTGTCGTCTTTATTACATTCACTGTACCTTCTGCTGAACATCTTGTTAATATAACTAAGAGTCTTAATGTGTATATACTAAATCAAATATTTTCAAGTGGGTTATCATGGAAATTTTAATCCTATCATTTTCATTTTTCCTGATTTACAATTAAATAACATCTATTTCTGAAATAAGCTTTATGGGTTAACCTAGGTGAAAGACATGTATGTGAACTAAAGGGATGGCTCAGCTGCTAAAGCACTTGCATCACAAGCAAGAATATGGGAATTCAGATCCACAAAGCTCACATAAATGCTGAATACCGGGGTGCCCTCCCTGTACTTCTAGCCTCAGAAGGAAAAGACAAAAGACCACTGGAACAAGGGGCCTACCAGGTCTTGGATTGATTGAGAGAACCCACCCAAGCAATAATGTAGAAGAGCAGTCAACAAAGATTTCCCCATATCAATTTCAGACCTCTACAGGTACATTCATCCCACACATGTACAAGCACATATAAACACGTGAACACACACCACACACATAAACATGAAAAATATTTTAAAAACAAAACCTTAAACATGTAAGAAGCAAGTTTTTCTCTGGGTGGATGCCTGAACCCCATGAGTTTTGTCTAACAAGGAAAGGGATTGATGTGGGATTCCCCTCTGTAAGCTGTGAATATGCTTTATTACCACTGGTTATTAAAGAAGCTGTTTCAGCTAGTGGCTTAGTAGAGTTAAGCCAGGTGGGAAATCCAAACAGAAATATAGAAAGTAGGCAGAGTCAAGGAGATGCCATGTAGCTGCCAAAGGAGAAAGATGCCAGCCACCAGCCAGAACCTTACCAGTTGGCCACAGCCTCGTGGTGATACATAGATTAATATAAATGAGTTATTTTAAGATGTAAGAGTTAGCAAGAAATATGCCTAAGCTATTGGCCAAGCCTTGTTGTAATTGATACACATTCTGTGTGATTATTCGGGTCAGAGTGGTCGGAAACAAAAGAGAAGTCTCTGCCTACACGGGATGATACACTGTCTGTGTCACAACCTTTCTCAGACAAAGCCTATAGCTACAAGGCACATTTACACTCTCAAGAGCAACTCCTTACTACAAAGAATGGTCATGACGGGTGGAGCAAAGCAAACTAATCATCATGCTGGATGGAGCAATTTCTCATATTTCTACCAGAAAAAAATAAAATGGAATTTTGCCAGAAATTTTACAAATCAGGGTCTCCGACTGTTATGGACTGTGACCCTGTTAACTGTTCTTTCGGAAATCACTCTCTACATAGATACAAGGAGACCAATCTTCAGGGAGAACAGCTACCCCTCAATGGCTTTCAGTTTCTTTAGCTCTCCAATTCTAAAAGAAGTTACTAGAAAAATTTTCTAACACTAGCTAGCTGTTGTTGTTGTTGTTGTTTGTATGGACCTCAGTCATTCCAACGCTGCTAGCTGAGATGGTCTAGCCCATGGACTACTTTAGTTAGGCTTTCAATTAAGCCCTGCATTTCCCTATCACACAGAGACTGGACAACAAATGATATAGTTAATTTTCCCAGGACTTTACCTTTATTCCAATTTTCTTAGGTTCTTTTAATTTTTTATTTCTGTTTTATTAATTTCAGATTTTGGTTATTGGATTCTATCCACCATTTGGGTATTGCTTGTTTATTTGTTTTTCCAAAACTTCCCAAGGATAGGTTCTATCAAATTGAGGCAAGATCAAACCCCTCTTCCCTGTATCAAGGCTGAGCAAGTTATCCCTCCCTAGGAAACGGGCTCCAAAAAGCCAGTTCATATGCTAGAGATAAATTTTGGTCCCATTGTCAGTGGTCCCACAGACTGCCCAAGTCATAGAACTGTCACCCACATTAAGAAGTCCTAGTTCAGTACTATGCGGGTTCCCCAGCTATTAGTCTAGAGTCAGTGATGTCCCACTAGCTCAAGTCAGATCTCTATGTGGGTTTCCCCATCATGATCTTGACACCTTTGGTCATATAATCCCTTCTCCCTCTCTTGGATTGAACTTCAGGAGCTCAGACCAGTGCTTAACTGTGGATCTTTGCTTCTGCTTCCATCAGTTACTGGATGAAGGTTCTATGATGACAATTAGGGTGGTCATCAATCTGATTACTGGAAAAGGACAGTTCAGGCACCCTCTCCACTGTTGCTTGGAATCTTAGCTATTGTTGTCCTTGTGGATTCCTGGGAATTTCCCTAGCACCAGGTTTCTCTCTAACCCCATAATGGCTACTTCTGTCAAGATATCTCTCCTTCTCTGTCCCTCTCTCAACTCAATCATCCTGTTCCCTCATGTTCTCCTCCTCCTCCCCTTCCCAATTTACCCTGAAGATGTTATCTATTGCCCCTTTCCAGAGGCATCCATGCATATCTCTCTCAGAGCTCCCTCTTGTCACCTACCTTCTCAGGGGTTGTGGATTATAGCCTGTTGTCCTTTTCTTTATATCTAACATCCATTTCTGAGGAAGCACAAACACATCATGCTTGTTTTTCTGGGTCTGGGTTACCTCACTCAGAATGAATAAAAGAAAGAATCTCCAACAAACGGTGTTGGTATAACTGGATATTGACATATAGAAGAATGCAAATAGGTCCATATCTATCTCCATACACAAAACATAAGTCCAACTGGATAGACCTCAACATAAATCCAGTTACATGGAACCAGATAGAAGAGAATGTGGGAAGTAGCTTTCAAAGCATTGTCAAGGATACTACTTCCTAAATATAACACCACTAGCATAGACTCTGAGAACAACACTTAATAAATGGGACCTCCTGAAACTGTAAAGTAAGGAACATGCTTACAAGACAAAATTGAAGCCCACAGAATGGGAAAAGATCTTCTCCAACCCCATATCTGATAGAGGACTGATCTCCAAAATACATAAAGAATGAAAGAAGTTAGACATCAAAATACCAAATAATCCAATTAAATGAGGGGTACAGATCTTAACAGAAAATTCTCAACAGAAAAGTCTCAAGTGGTTGAAATACACTTAAAGAATTGTTCAACATCATTAGTCATCATGGAAATACAAATAAAAATGACTCTGAGATACCATTTTACATCTGTCAGAATTGATAAGATTAAAAAACACTGATGACAGCTTATGCTGGAACCAATATGATATAATGGGAAGATTCCTCCATTTTTTGTGGGAGCACAAACTTGTATATCTACTTTGGAAATCAGTATGGTGGTTTTTCAGAAAATTTGGAATCATTTTATATCAAGACCTAGCTATACCAGTCTTGGGAATATACCCAAAGGATGCTCAATCATACCACAAGGACACATGCTCAACAATGAGTTTCCCTTCTTTAAATTGATAACAAAGATATTGTAAAACTATAATTATCTAGTCTTCAACCACATCAGAGACCTGAGAAGGATAAAATGTTAACTGAGTAAACCATAAGTACATAGAAAACAACTTTCAAAACTATAGAAATGACAGAGACATCTGACTGCCTTGACAGTCAGTCAAGGTTCCTCTGCAGTGCTTGAGCATCCATCTTTGGCCTACAGACATAGAAAAATCTAACAGATTTTTTTCTGTGAAATAGGAATTTTGAAGGATTTACCTACCTTGTCTTGGTAAAGTTCAGCAATCAACTTCCTTTGTGTTCTGCTTGTCCAATTTGGACAGCATACTGTCAAAAGTTGAAGCAAGGGAAATTTCTTGCACAGTGGCTAGCTTTGTCACATTGAAAATGAACTCCATTTGGAAGTTCATTGATACCCATCTTCCTTTTTGAAGTAGATTGGTGCTGCCAGAAGTCAATGTATCTCACTGTCATGAAAAGCCTTATGTTATTAAAACATCGTAAATGCCATATTTTGTATATCTCTGAAGTATTTGAAGACCATCTATTGTAGTAATAAGAGCGGTGGGGCTGCGTCCCCAGCACCCCAGTGCCTGCTAGATTATGCCCCAAAATAACAACACACAAATTGTATTCATTTAAACACTGCTTGGCCCTTTAGCTCTAGCCCTTCTCTAATCATCTGTGAGCACCGGTCTAACCGGGAAGATTCTAGTCTACGTCCATCCTGGGTTGGAGCTTCATCACATGTGTCTGCCTGGGAGCGGGGCATGGCGTCTTTCTGAGGCGTCTGCCCCCGAGAGGAGAGCTGTCGAGTCTGAGCTCACTTCCTCTTCCTCCCAGCATTCTGTTCTGTTTACTCCTCCCACCTATGTTTTAACCTATGAGGGCCAGCCAAGCAGTTTCTTTATTTCTTAAACAATGAAATCAACAGATTGATATATGACACTCCCACATCAATCTATCTATCTAAATATTTTTCTGTTTAACTTTTATTTAGTTTCCTCCCTGATCATGACCAATAACAACTTGCAACTAATCCCCTCAAACATTGACAAACATTTATAACATACCAAATGACCAAAACCATCCACCCCACCTCTTGGGAATGTGGGCTTTGTGTTCTTAAAATTACTTTCTGCTACTTGATAACAACAGCATTTTTGGGGGAACCTAAGAAAATTGGAATAAAGGTAAAGTCCTGGGAAAATTAACTATATCATTGTTGTCCAGTCTCTGTGTGATAGAGAAATGCAGAGCTTAATTGAAAGCCTAACTAAAGTAGTCCATGAGGCTAAATCATCTCAGCCAGCAGCTTTGTAGTTGTCCTAGATATATATTTTTGAGGAAACTGCAACAGAGGCATTCTGAAAAGCTGTAGTATCATCTGGGCTACTTTTCTTCATTGGTGTCTGGTCCTTTTGTTCTGAAAACATACAAACTTTCAAAGTAACATACATATCTGCATTAACATGAGTATACAAAATACAGTGTGCACAAGTCAAAGATGATTTTCTGATCTTTGTTTGAATAGGTAAAGGGCATCTGTCAACTTTATAAATCTGCTTGGACTGCATATACAAACAATAGTATAAATCTCCATCCATGCCATGTACAAGAAAGGCATGTAGTAATAAGTCATAAAGATGCTGTAGCCGACAGGATTTATCATGTCTCATGCAGTCTCAGAGGTGTTCCTATGTAGAGGACTTAGCAGATGCATCACACCTATCTTGTAGTTTTTCTTGGTCTCTTCCTTCATGTCTAGAGCTAAGACTTTCAAGAGGTTTCTCCCAATCACATATAATCTTCATTAATTTTAAAGAAATTCATAGCTTTTCATTTCCTGTGTAAACAAAAGCATAACCTCTCCCCCAACATAACACATTTCCTGGCTTTCATTCTGAAGTTAAGACATCCTTAAATTTATATAGGATGGTTTGATTCAGCAGTTTAATGCTCAACCTAATGTCTCTCAGCAGCTGCCATTTTTGTTCCTTAGCATTTAAAAGATTTAAAGTTAATAAAGCACTATTTAGGATTCATTGTGTTATGATATCTCCCATCCTTATAAAGCTTGTTCTTTTTATATTACCTTACTCTCTCTTTAAAGACTTCATTTTATTATTTCCAAACTATTTATATTTTTATAACTGCCTATATCCATTTTTTTCCTTTTCCTACTTTTTTTGCACCTAAGGTATCTTTAAGCATATTGTACCTGTTCAGAGGTCTTCTCAGGCTATACCTGGCTTTCTAGATACCTAAAGCCTTCCCTGACCATATGAGTCAAGCTCTAAAGGACCAGACATACCAAATAGGAAGGGTAAGTTGCATTTAGAAACTTACTGAGGCATCTATGCACTGTAGCTCTACAAAAATGTTACAAAAATGTTTCAATTCCCTTCTGTGTACCTGCTGGCTACTTTTGCAGCTCTGCTCAACACATGGTGCTGGTGGCTGACTCCATCCCACTCTGGTCCACGAGAACTGAGCCTCAAACCTTGTGGAAGCAGCTGAGAGTTGCAACTACACACCCCAGCTCTGGAAAGTTGCTGGAATATGCTGTGGGAAGCATTTTTATCTAGCCTACCGCCAGGTTATCTAATCTACACCAGTCTATCAGGTATCTATCTTGTCTTCACCAGTTACTCACAGATCCTATGTTTGGATATACAGACCTCCACATTGAACAACAAAGGTAGTCAGACTTAATTTAGACCATCAGTTCCTGAATAATGAAACAGAGACTTTTCATTAATTATGAAAGCTTGGCTTGTTCCCAACTAGATCTTAAAACTTAATCTGTTTGTTTTAATCTGTGTTCTGCCACATAGCTCATTACCTCTCCTCAGTACAATATATCTGACGTCCTCTACATCTGGCTGGTGAATGGTCACCTCTCTGACTCTTTCCCAAATTCCTCTCTCTCCGCCTCTCCTCTCCTGCATAGCTCTAGACCATTCTATCCTTTATTAAACCAATCAGAAGGTGCCTAAGGCAGGAGAGGAAGGACAGACACATCTGCAGACAGTTCAGTCAAATATCCCACAGCACACATGGCTCTTAGATTGTAGGGGCTGTAGCCACAGGAAAAGTGGATGGTGTTACCTAGGGAGGTACACAGGACTGCAGATTTTCACACCACGATTGTGTGTCCCTATGTGTAGAAGACATGTGGTCTTCAGGTAGAGGCAGGGTGGGGGTCCCTTCCTAAGAGTGGCAAACGGGATCAAACATGACATTTTTAAGCAAGTGTGTAACAAGTTTCATAGAAACCACTTTTTAAAACCCTTCATGTTTCCAAATAAGTCATCCAGACTTATAATGTGCTCCACAGTCTCTTCCTCTAAGTGTCTTCATGACCTGTGTGGAAATTGCCACAGACAAGGTGCACTCTCATCACATATGAGTACTGGGAGGCCCAGGAAGTCTTGTCATGAAGCCTCAAGGAATATTTTTAGATAAATGTCTTTCATTTGCGTCCACCCACCCACCTCCTTTTTTCTTCTGGACAGCAAAGTTCCTCAGAACTCTCTGGTTTCTTAGCAGAGCTGTGTATCATTAGCAGATAAATCCCTAAAGACCATCAGGAACATCATTCAGCTTGAATCTTGCTCAGTGGAACTAAATTACTCATGAATACTAAGCTGTGAACATGCTGGTTTTTCTCCTGACTGTTGGGGTGACATCTGATAAGGTGTATTGTGTCCCAGTGTACATGATAAGGCCACTGAGAATTGCATCAAGGAAGGTGTGATGGTTCAGCCATGTGCTTATTAAGAACCATGTGCACAGGGAATCATGTGGCTAACAGACCTAGCTTCACATTGCATAACTCAGGAGGTCTACACTGTTGGGACAAAGCATTAATGTGCTCAACTAAGAAGATTTAACTAGCAAGCTGATGACTGATTTATAAAATAGGTCAAGTCGTGCTATAAAACACTCAACTGCTAAATATGTACCTGTTCTAATTCTTCTTGAAGGCTAGCAAAAGTCTCAAAATAGGTACCTATGGCCCAAGAGAGGTAAGTTAAACTATGATTAGCTTTATTCATATAGATTTTACTTTTCTAAATGTAAATTTATTTGACCATGAACTTTACTTTGAGAAGAGTTTGGGTGTGTAGTTTTCTATTAATTCAGCCTCAGTACCTGGAATTTTTTTCCAGAGCCACTCATGTTTCTGAAATTAGCGTGGTTTTCCTTAACCCTCAGACAATCACCAACTTCAAAAGAGGGCTGCCACCTGGTGGAAAACATTAGCATTTATTTTCATTACAAGCCACATAGATTTTTTTCTTTTCTTTAACAAAAACGGTCTATTTCTGTTGATGAACAGTTTTTTTCACTGCCTCATAAAAAAAACTTATTTGGAGAATAATGTAGCTAACCCTTAAGGAAACCTGTCTTCACGAAGATTAGGAAGGGTGCGTGGAGGGCAACTGAACAATGAACCTGGCAGAGGAGGTCATTTTTAAGGTGTCCCTTAACTAACTTCATTGTTGCCCATCCAAATCAAGTCCAGCTCCTTCTAGAACACAAGGTCAACTGCACGAAATTGTATCCTATTTCTTCCCGAAGACATAAGAATCAAGAGAAAAAGAAACAGTGAGCTCTTTATTAGTGCTCTCATTTCATTTTTTATATTCCAAATAAATGTAATTGAATTTAGTTAAAGAGAAGAGCAATTCAGTTTGAAAAGCCTAAATATCCTATAATAATGTTTGCATTTTTCGCTAAGAGAATGTTGGTCAAATTATGAGTGTGAAGCTATTAAGTAAAATACTTTAGAAAGAATTTTATGTAGAAGCAATGTAAGGGGAAATGAAATCAAGAGACTAGGGGGAGAAGATACTTTGAGAAAAATAAAAGATTGTTAAAGAACAATTGAGACAGAAATGTAAGAGAAAGAATTATATGTTTTATATAGAAGCAATGGAAGGGGAAATGAAATCAAGAGAAAAGGGGAGAGGAAGATAAATTAAGAAAAATAGAAGATTGTTAAAAAAAACATTCAAGACAGAAAAGTAAATGAATACAGAGAATAGGTAGGGAAATGAAGGAAGAATAAGGGTTGGGGACGGCTGTCTCATCCCTTTGGCTGCTTAGGGTTCTCATAGACTGTATTTAAATCACTGCCAACATCTCAGCAGAAACAGAAGTACTTGCCAGAGATCTCACAGTTCCAAGGTTAGCAGATTTCAATAAGCTAAGTGAAAATATTCATCTATAGTATTTAAATGTCAGTGCTCAGATTCCAATTCTGGCCACTGTCGAGTAGCTGTATCTTCAGGAAAGATACTGAACTAGTTAATTTCAATTTCTCCATATGAAAAACAGGATAAAAGTATGCAGTGGATACAAATACTCATTTCTACTTAATGGGATGATTTGTACGGATGCATCAAGCACAAGTGTCTCCATATAATGTTCACCTAATATTCTAAATTCTAATTAGAATTTATAACATTAAACTAGCTGAATTCTAAATCACTCCAAACCACTTCTATCTGTAACTTCCAGTTAATTATCTCCACTTATTTTATCAGCTGAAACCTATTCATTAAAACTGTACTTTTGTTTAAGAGTAACCTCTTTTGTGATGGAATGAAAAAGAAGTCCAGGGAGATTTCTGGTAGCATCAGTAAATCGGTAGAAAAGACAATAGCAACCTGACCCTCTCCAGACACAAATACAGCCTGGAAAATAATCACACTTTAGAACTCCACTTTTTTCAGTTTATCACTGCCGCGCAAAGCCCTGCACGGATGCTGTTCCTTGACTCATACCCTTTTGTCTCATATAGCAGATAGATGCTACTCAGATTCTGAGTCCTGGGTCCTGGCACTCATTTCAGATGATTCCTAATCCTTTGCATTTCACATTTGCAGGATTTTGCCAGCATAAAAGAGATAAAATTTCATCTAAATGTTTCCCTTCTAATTTTTTTCTCTTTCAATTGAACTAAGTATAATGTTAATTGGGATTTCATGGATTTCAAACAAACTTTGATTTTTATTTTATTGGAATATTTAACCATTTTAAGTTTTCACTAGCTCTAATCAAACAGGAATGCTTAGAACTGCTTCCAATCCACACTGTACCACCATTCTTGTTTATATTGTCCATCGCCTCATGCAGCCTTGCAGTAATTTAATGAGTATAAAATTCATCACATACATATCTAATGGGAAGAAGTTAATCATATTACTAATAAAGTCAAAAATATCAAATGAGAATTTTATTTCAATGAATGTTTGTTGATCTATGTAGACTAAAATTCATATAAGTCAACACAAATTTATTTGTAAAATACAAAGAACAGCAAAAGAAAGTGAAAAGAGTTTTACTTAACAGAATGTAAGGAGCAAACATTTAGAAAAAGAAGGACTGCTTTTTTAAAGCAGTGAATTTCTGCCCAAAGCAAATGATTATTTCCTGTCTAACTTCAGGAAGTAATATAAAAAAGAGTTATAGTCTATCCCTCCATATAATCTAGTGACAAGAGTCTCAGGGTCTGAATTTCATCTGTCATGAAAAAAATTTAGCAGGCAAAATCCTGACCCTTCCTTCATCTGCAGTGGGCTGTGGGTGGTCAGGAGTCCTAAGAACCGGGTTGCACAGGTGTAGATTGATTGCCACTGTAGTAAGACAAGGCAGCACCCAAAGACACACTGTATTTCTTCTCTCATCAACTATCATTTCTTGTTTCCTACTTACTAAGGACTATTAGAAAGCAAAGTACTGACCTTTTAAGTATTTTCAGCTCCAAAGTTGCCAAGGTATTTTTATAATAGAACAGTACTAAGGAATTTCTGGCCAGTGAAGACTTAATCAGTTACAATTGATACATGAACTGTGCCAAAAACTTACTGAATATTATTCTACTATAAAACACCTTGGAAATTAGAGATCTTAGATGATGCGGTATTTTCAATGTAATTGGCCCCCATATGCTCATAGGGAGTGGCAGTTTAGGAGGTGTGACCTGTTGAAGGAAGTGTGTCACGGTGAGGATGAACTTTGAGGTCTCCTGTGCTCAAAGTATGCCCAGTATCACTTCCTATTGTTTGCAAACCAAGATGTAGAGTTCTTAGCTCCTTCTCCAGCACCATGTCTGCATGCATGCCACCATGTTTCCCACCATGATGATAATGGACTAAACCTCTGAAACTGTAAGCCACAGCATTAAATGTCTTCATTTGTAAGAGTTGCCAAGTCATGGTGTCTCTTCACAGCAATAGAAACACTAAATAAGACAGATGCCTTACAAGGTTTAGCTTAGTAGGTAGTTTCATGGCCATCTCTTGTTCTCAAATAACACACTTCTAGATTCAAAAATCTGTTCAATGACATTTTTCTGAATAATAATTATAACTGTATAAAGTCACAAATTATTCCCCATAACATTATTCTAATTAAATAGTTCTACTTTACCAACACTAAAATGTTAAATGATTCAAAAGGTAAATATTAAGAAAGAAGTTTTTACTTAAGAATTATTTTGATGACATGCTGTTTCAAAAAAGTAAAGCTCAATTAAAACTTGTTAGAAGAAATAAACTCTTGTTTTTTTCATGGCTGAGAAATTTTATTCATTAAGGTCTTAGCATGATAATAAAGTTACTTTTATAAAGTTTACCCTATACCATATGTGTCATTTTTCAAAATATTTAATTTATTTATCTTTTTTTACAACCTGACCACTGATTTTCCTCCTTCCTCTCTTCCCAGTCCCCAGGCCCATCAATATTTTTTTTATAGTTACAATATTTGTTTGTGAGCCTAAAGTTTTAGATCTAATCTATCTTTTATCATAACTAATAAAAACTATAACTATCTGTCTTTAACTCTTTAAAGACCCCCGAAGGATATACTATTATGTAAACAAACAAGAAGTGCATTGTAAGCAACTTCCAAAACTCTAGAATTGCCAGAGACATCTCACTGTCTAAACAGTCTTCTGAAGTTTTTCTGTAATATTGCAGCATTCCTCTTCAGCCTACAGGTCCATAGTATCCAGCAGACTTTTCAATGATGTAGGAAATTTGAAGATCTGCCTTGTAATGACAAAGTTCATCAGTTGTCTCCTTTTGTGTCCTACAGAATGTCTGGCAGTTTCTTCTGTGAAGCAGGAATCCTGAAGGACCATCCCATCTTTTGGAAAGTTCAGCAGTCACTTTTCTGTGGGACCTGCATGTCCAGTTCATACAGCACACCATCAAGCAGCCCATGCAAAAGCAGTTTCATGCCCAAATGGCTAGACTTATTACATTGAAGTCAAATTCCATAATGAGTTTCTTCAGTGCCTATCATCTATGAAGTAAATTGGTAATAGCATGAGCAGATGTGTCTCATTGTCAAGACAATTTCTAAATTAACGAAACATTTTATATGCCATATTCTGCAAATCTTTCAAGTGTTGAAGAGTATCTATCTAACTGAAACATATCTCTGGATATCTATAAAACCTAACTAACATGACTATAGTTTGATTATTATTTATGACTATTAATCTATACTTTTTCATTATATATTACATTTTTAGTGTGTTGCACAAACACAACACCTTAAATAAGAGCAGAACCTCTTTTCCAAAGTAACATATCCTTAGACTCAAATTTTAACATCAAGATACTTTAGCAGTCCCCAGAATCAAACATCTCTCTGCAGTCAAAAAATTCAAAGAAAACACAATGATATACAAAATTCAGACTCTCTGTGTATCTTCCATTTACATGGCTTTGTTCTCTA
>NC_022012.1:60460036-60460552 GCF_000317375.1 Microtus ochrogaster
GTGTTCTCTCTCTGTCGTTTAATTAGTTTGGATAGGGGTTTGTCAGTCATGTTGATTTTCTCCAAGAACCAACTTTTTGTTTCATTGATTCTTTGGACTGTTTTCTGTGTTTCTATTTTATTGATTTCTGCCCTCCTATTTATTATTTCCAGTCTTCTACTCCTCCTGGGTGCGTCTGCTTCTTTTTTTTCTAAAGCTTTCAGGTGTGCTGTTAAGTCTCCAATGTATGCTTTCTCTGCTTTCTTTAAGTGGGCACTTAGTGCTATGAACTTTCCTCTTAGCACTGCTTTAATTTGTCCCATAGGTTTGAGTATGTTGTCCCTTTATTTTCATTAAATTCAAGGAAGACTTTCATTTCTTTCTTGATTTCTTCCTTGACCCAGGTGTGTTCAGTAGTTGACTGTTCAGTTTCCATGAGTTTGTCGGTTTTCTGGAGGTAGGATTGTTGTTGAATTCTAACTTTAATCTGTGGTGATCTGATAAGACACAGGTGGACACTGATATTTTTTTGTATCT
>NC_022012.1:60462037-60472548 GCF_000317375.1 Microtus ochrogaster
AACTGTTTCCATTACCTGTTTGATCGTTCTTTCTTGGTTTCCCAGGGTATTATGTACGTATTTACTCATTTCTTCAAATTTTTGGTTATACTTCTCATCCTTTTCTATAAGGGCATTTTTCACATATTGTTTAAGGGACTCTATTGCTTTCATAAAGTCAATTTTTTCCACTTCTTCTGTGTTAGGGTGTTGAAGACCTTCTATTGTAAGATCATTGGGTTCTGGTGTTTTCATGCTGTTTTTCAGATTATTGGGTGAATTCTTGCCTTGGCGCCTGCCCATCTCCTTCTATTGATGCTATCTAAGGGGTCTGTTAAAACTGGTTCAGGTTTCCATGCTTGCCAGGGGCTCCTCTTACAAAATGCCCTCTCTTTGTTTCCTGGTTCCTGCCAGGGGCCAAGATCCCTCTCACCCCTCAGAAGGGTCTTCAGGAATAGGACCCAGCTCCTCCTTTGCCAGGGACCTCCCCAACCAGAGGCCTACCTCTTTGATTTAATTGTAGTGGGGTAATCTGCTCTCAGTGTTGCGCGCAGTCCCTGCAGCCTGCTTCTGCTGCCACGACGGTTCCCGCCGCCTGCGGCCTGTGTCCTCTTCTGCTCTCCGGTCCCAGCCAGTCCCAGCCTGTCCCAGCTGGTCCCAGCCAGTCCCCGCCGGCTGCGGAGGGCTCCGGGTTCCGGCCGCCTCCGCAGTCTGGGTTCCCCCACCAATATTTTCAAAAGATATTTTAATAATGTCTTTTGGGGGAGCTGTAGTCATTGCCCAGCCTGTGTTCAGAACCCAGGTGCAGCTGGCATAGTGGTGTGCTTCTTCAATCCAAGTGGGCCTATAGTAAGAGGAGAGGTTGGAAACAGGAGATCTGGAGGTACTCAAGCTGGCTTCTTAGTGTGTACAGTGTAAATGACACAGGAGATTTTAAACAAGGAGGAGGCTGAGATCATCACCTGAGATTGTCCTCTGTCTTCTATGTCTCTCTCTCTCTCTCTCTCTCTCTCTCTCTCTCTCTCTCTCTCTCACACACACACACACACACACACACAGCACATACATGAAATCATTCACACAAACATTCATACACCCAAAGACTGTTGTAAATATTGATTTTATTTTATAAATCTTTAAAAAAGAGGACCGCATTAGAGGTAACAGGAAAATTGGGAAAGAAAGCAAGATATCATGGAACAAGAAAGGAGATATTGATATGATTTTTTTTTTCTTTTTTTGGTTTTCAAGACAGGGTTTCTCTGTGTAACAACTCTGGCTGTCCTGGAACTTGCTTTGCAGACCAGGCTCTAACTTACAGAGATCTCCTGCCTCTGTCTCTCAAATGTTGAGATTTAAGGCGTATGCCACCACCGCCTATCCTGACATACTACTTTTCTATAAAATATTAAACCGTCTTTCTCTTCTCTGTTACTGTAGCCATTTCTCTTAAAGTTCCAAAAAGAACATAGTTCTCTTTACCAGTTGGAGAAAAAAAATTAAGGATTTGCTGAAGCAACCAAAACTATTATATTTTCATCACAGACACTTTCAAAGAAAATGCTCACATTGGTTTCCATAAATATAAACAAACTCAGGATAAACTCAGCATCAAAGAAAGCCTCAGACAAAATGAAAAGTCAAAGCTCACAGTCTGTGTTAGTCTCAAGATTAGAAAAGCTTAACGGTAATGAAAACAAGAGACAACACAGGGGTAAAAACCGAACAGAAGCCTTGTAGTTTCCAGGGCTGTTGCTTTGCCTGAGCTGTCTTGCTTATATCAGATGCCATGGCTCCCTGTAGCATCAGTTCTTTCCCAGCTCCATATGAAAAAACCGGAGGCCCTGCCCCCCATGCACCTTTGCGGACAGGCTAAATCACTACTCCGAGATGTTTAAATGCTCTTGGTCAGGAAAGCATCCTTCTTGAAGATTATTGATCATCTCATTTTCACAATCTCATTTTTTAAAAATTTATTTTTATTACTTCATTCATTTTAGAACATTATTATATCATTTCTCCCTTCCTTTTTCTCCCTCCATTCCCATGAACCCCTTCTTACTCTTTCGAATTCATGTCCCTTTTTCATAAATTGTGGTAACATACATGCATACATACACATACATACATATTACTAAATACATAAATGCAACCTTCTCAGTCTGTATAATGTTACTTGTGTGTCCTTTTTCACAAAGAACTACAGGCACCTAAGAAATGCTGAGAGCAGGAGGAACAGTCTTCCCCAAGGAAGAGCACACCAACTGGTTATCCAACACCAAATGGTCAGCAAACTTAGTTTTCAAGTGCTATCCCACAGAGGCTCAGATTTTATCCAGAAAGACTGGAGAACTTAAAAGAAATGACCTTCAAAAGTTCTGAAAGGTCATGTTGATTGTTCACAAAGACCATGACATCCTGAAACAAACTCATGAACTCTCTCATTCTTGGTCTAACATAAAGAAGAGCAGTGAATGTGGTCATTCTTCCAGGACTGCCTGGATGTCTCTAAATGACCACTTCTCTTTTTAAATACGTGGTAAGAAAATTCTTCCTCGAGTATGCCTGGCGGTGCCATTACCATTAATTGTGTGTGCTATTGGACAGCAACTAGGGGTTAAATCAGTATGCACAACCAGGGGTTAAATCAGTATGCACAATCAGGGGTTAAATCAGTACACACAACCAGGGGTTAAATCAGTACGCACAATCAGCAGTTGTAAGGCTTTGCCCACTCATTCTTTCAGTGTCCTGCTCACCAGGTAAAGACATGTTTTAATGGACATCTCTAAATTGCAATTAGTAGCTTTGGCCAGAAACCTCATACACTATTATTTCTTTTTTTTTTTCAATTTTGTTTTGTTTTAATGCAAATTTCTATAGCTGCACAAACTGTCAAAATTATATCTGATACAGAGACACAAGAACCTCCATTTTTCACAATATTCCCAGATTTTTCAAAGGCACTATTATTTCTTTACACCACATAAGTGCCACAGAAAGCCATGCAGGCAAAATGTCATCTGCTTCGCTGTGTGTGGCAGTACTCATGTACCTTCCGAGCTGCACCGCTGCACGGCCTTCTAGCTCGTGAACTACAGCTGCTACGGCTTTGTCTGCGCAAAGAAAGGGTAACTAAACCCAAAATCTTATTACCTTCCTGTTAGCATGTCTCCGCTCCTCACTCATCCTCCCAGACCTCAAGTTCCCTATCATTTTCTAGGCCTACACTCATTCCAACCAACTAAACCTTTAATGTCCTAAAAATAAAATCTAGAGAAGAGGAAAGGGGGAGGGATGGAATGTTGTCAGGGAGCCTAATTCAAGACAGAAGCAGGGGCTCTGGCCCTGAGTCAGCAGACAGATCCCCAATAGCTCCATGCCACCTTGTTAGCCAGCTCCTCAGCCAGAGGAGATTACAATGCTTCCAAAAGCAATGTAGGGACAGACTAAAATGTGGACAGGCAAGTTCATGAGCAAATTTTTATAGGTATTCCATAAACCCAAATTTTATCTGGAAGACCAAGTAGAAACAAAATTTTCACAAGTATAAGGAGTTTGTCACTCTTGGTTTTCTTGCCCATGTTTGAAATTCAAAGAATTTTCTTTGGCTTCAACAGAATTGAATATTCTATTTAAAATAAGCATGTCAAAAAAAACTCATTTTTTTTTTTAGTCATGAAGCAAATAAGTCCTTTACATTTTGAAACAATTACATGTGGCTACATCTAGAATTATTTTCACTCTTCTGGCTATTTTGTTGTTGTTTCTGTTTTATCAAAAATATGCAGAAGTGTGACAATAATGTTAATTATCTCCACTGAGTAAACACTGTGTGTCATGTGATAAACATACATACAATTAAAAATAAATATTTCTAGGACTATAGGCGGTTCATCAGATAAACTCACTTAATGCCAAGGTTAATGACCTGAGATGGAAACCTGGGATCCAGATAATACAAATAAGAAGGTAAGAAATCAAAGTATTTTTATTTACAGGAATATGAATATATATATATATATATATATATCCCTAAAGATTCAACCAGGAAATTTCTATAGTTGATAAATATTTCAGCAATGTATAAGGATTCAAAATTAACACACAAAAGCATTACCCTTCCTATCATACAAATGACAGGCTGAAAAAGAAATTAGAGAAATGGTACCTTTCAATGGTACCTCAAAAATTATCTTGGGATAAACTCTAACTGAGCAAGTGAAAATTTTGTATGATAAAGCTTTACGACATTGAAGAAAACAGCTGAAGAAGACACCAAAAGATGGAAATATCTCCCATGGTTGTGGAGATCAGTAGGATTAATATTATGAAAATGCCCATGATATCAATATAGACTGATAACAATCTGTATTGCTATAGATTAAATGGAATACCCATCAAAACTTCAACTTAATTCCTCACATAAATTTAAAAAGCAGCCTTCATTTCATCAGTAAAAACACAGACAAACAAACAAAAAAACAGGTTAGGTGAAACAATCATGAATAATAAAATAACTGCTGCAGGTCTCACGATCTCAGATTTCAAGGTATATTGCAGGATTATAAGAAGAGCATTGAACTGGCATAAAACAGAGAAACTGATCAATGGAATAGAACTAAAGACCTGTATATAATCCCACATACCAACAGACAACTGAACTGATTTTTGACGAAGAAGGCACCCCCCACACACAAACACAAATACACACTAGAGAAAGGACAACATCTTCAACCAGTGGTTCTGGGCAAAGAAATGCAAATAGATCCATACTTATCACCCTGCAGAAAATTCAACTCCAAATGGCTCAAGCAGTCATCTTAAATCTATTAGACCATTGGTTTTTAAATTTTGTTGAGTATTTTCAGTACTTTTTTTTTAAAAAAAGAAACTCTTATCTATTCAATTCCTTTTGTCATTTTTAATATTCTAAACAGAGTTCTAAGCGTCTGAACTTGCAGTCCTCAGAATAACCCCATCCAGAAGTTTCATGAACCACTCTGATCCTCTGTGACAATGAAGAATGCACAGCTGCAGAAAATGAAATGCCTAGCCTGAGGGAAAGAAACAAATCTTCGCTGAGAACTTGGTGTATTCTCCGGACTCTGCAGGGCACTTTTTAAGCTAGTCATCTCATGTAGTGAGTGAAGATAGACGCTACATAACATCCTGGATATGAAAGAGGAAATGACAGTTCCCTGTGGCTCAGCAGCCAGAGCAAAACTGGTTTGCCCACTTCCATTTTTCAGCAATTACGTACTGAGTGCCAAGCATCGTGCTTGCTACTGCACTTGAAAAAGTGAGAAGTATAAAAATGAATAAAACAGAACGTGACTCCAGATAGCATCTTATTATCAAGTTCAACAGAGCGGTGCTGCTTTTTGTGGGCTGTGTTCACCCACAGGTCTGTGTGTAAGAACACTGGGATGAGACCCAGAGCCCACTCCAACTGCCCTTACTTAAGAGACTCTCAACCTTTAGAAAGAGAATCGAAAGGACAAGTGAGCACAATTAAAAATTCCTTACAAGTACAGAACATGGAAGAGAGCTGGTGTTGAGAAAACAGAAGGAAATGAGCGCATCGGATGAGTACTGCAGAAAGAAGGGCCTTTCTTTCTGGAGAAGGGACTTGAAATTTATCCAAAGAATTGCTTTCCTTCCTCCTTCTCTTCTTCACTTGTCTTATTTCACCAAATAGCTATCTTTAGAATTTATCTCTGGAAAATATTACATCCTAAAAATTCCAACAATTAATGCTGTCCTAACAAAACTATGAAAGCCTTTTAAATGGTCTGTTTGTGATTTATAGTGGATTTGCCTCCTCTCTGGAAAGGCAAGAAGAGAAATATTCACACAGTAGCTGCTTTCCTCTTCATGTGGCTTGAATCAAACTAATCCTGCTTTTGGAAGAAAGTTATCATGAATCTGATGTTTATGATACACAGTGGTATTTACTAGATATTACAAAAATGCACTCCTCTCTGCTTTTGGCTATTTCTGCTCCTTTGAAATCAAAATAATATAAGAGCATTTCTGCCTGTGAGGAGGAGGATTTAATAAATGAGTAAAGAGATAAGTAATTTCTGAACAGTAGCAGCCATTTGCTGCAAAGGGTGACTTCAACAGATGATGGTCAATCAAAAGCAGCTGTGATCTTCCCTTCTGAGGTGAGGCTGAGGGTGCAGAGAGCATCTTGTGTGCCTGCAGGAGCAGCTTTCGGCTTCCACCTGCCAGAACTCATTCCTTCCCCATCAGTGCTGCTTCCTGGACTTCAAGAGCAACCAGAAAGATGAGCTTCCTACAGCACTCTTAACAGCTGTCTTCTTAATCTATCCACACAATCAAAAATATTTCTGAAGAAAATAACTTCAAAAATGACAGAAACTGATGATCACCCACTAATGTCTTTATACACATAGAATGATGTTATGTGTATACACACTGTCCCATACTGTCTTCAGAGATTTATAGCTATAGACACGGAGCATAATAGCCTGTGTTTAAATTTGAAGCAGTAGTGGCTCCTAACCAAAGTAAATACTTTAGAAAGAAAGATAATGCAATAATTCTTTCCTAAAATATTGAGCTCATTATTTATTGGTTCTAGTGAAGGCATGGAGCCAGGAAAAAGGATTTGTCAGCATCCCACTTGGGACCTGAGATAAATATGATCAGAGCTGAGATGCAGCCCAGGCTGGACATGATCTCAGCTGTTTTTGTTTTTCTTTTTGTTTTCTCTGCATTTTGCACTACCCTTATTCCTCTGTCCATGAGATTATATCTAGAAGAACATGAAATGAGGACAAGAACAGGATGAATTTAAAGTTCTTTCTCTCTTAGTGTCCTCATTGTTGTCTAAGAGAGACTTACATAGATCTAATCTACATGGAAGTAGAAAGTAAAAAAAGACAAGATCTCCTGAGTAAATTGGGAGCATGGGGACCTTGGAGGAGGGTGAAAGGGGGGAAGGGAGAGGCAGGGAGGAGAGGAAGAGAAAAATG
This sequence comes from Microtus ochrogaster, assembly GCF_000317375.1. Classification (NCBI taxonomy): domain Eukaryota; kingdom Metazoa; phylum Chordata; class Mammalia; order Rodentia; family Cricetidae; genus Microtus; species Microtus ochrogaster. The sequence continues at coordinate 60,469,021 of NC_022012.1, forward strand.
TAGAGCTCAATAAAAAAAGAGAAATAAATAAAGTTCTTTATCTAATCTCATCAACTTATTTTAAAATATATCCTTTATTTCCAGGAGTTTTATTGCTTTAAAGTTAAAAGTAAATTACCGAATTAGGTTAAAAAATTTTCTCACTTTCCCTGCCATTGCTCAAGAGTTCTGAAATTGTTAGTCATACAGAAAGTTGTTTGTTCAAGCAAACCATCAAACAAACAAAAAACTTGATTCTGTCTTACGGATTTCACAGAAAATTGACAACCTGAAACTAATCAGTCTAAAGAGGGACAGAGGCCTGGGGGTGCAGCAAAGCTCATAGAGTACTTGTCTAGTGTGCACAATGCCCTAGGTTCCATCCCCAGCATCACATAGAACAAGCTCTGGTGGTGCATGCCCACAATAGCATCACTGGAGATGGAGGCAAGACGATCAAACGCTCATGGTCATTCTTGTCTAAATAGCAAACTTGAGGGCAGGCTAGGCTACATGAGACCCTGTATCCAAAACTCAGTGACAGGAACCATTGAGAAATAAAATTCATTTCTCTGATTTCATTTCTGTTGAAATGATAACATAAATACATACAACATTAATCATTTTGCTAAAATTCTTACTTCCATTCTGTTTTATTCTTGGAATTATTATTTCTCAGCTACTTTAAAAGGAGTTTTAGCTTTTCTTTTCCTTTGTAGAAACACAAAAAGAGAATTGGAGACAAGGGTAGAACCATAAATGCACCTTGACCTCCATCTGCCAGGCTGGGTAAAAGGAATCACGATATCTGGCTCCTGACACTCCCATCTTCCTGTCTAATGCCTGCTTACCAGAATGTTAGTGATGCTCTGCTTGTCATTCCTTGCACATTCCTTCTGGTCTATGCCCCTAGGCTGTCTTTGATCTTCATGATCTGGGCCACACCCATTTTATTCAACCTTAGTTACTCACATCCTCCATTCTGAAAAGAACCAAAACCCCATGTAATACTCACCTCTTACCACTGCTACAGATCATTAGATTTGGATACTGGTACCAACACACTAAGCTCCTGGTTTAACTCAATGCTATGCCACCCTTTTGCCTCCGCTTGACCCCCACAGCTGTGCTTGTGAGAATTTGGGTTTGTCTGCAGTCATGGGTGTCCTTCCAACCCAATTCCTGGGTCACACTTCCTGTTTAAGAGTCATAGATGATGCTGTGGATCTATGCTGCTAGAGACAGAGCCTCATCCTCAATCCAAGCTCTGTAATGAGTAAGTCTGACCCAACAACTATACTTTCAGGTCAATACTGAGCAAGTCATTGTTGAATCTTGTCTAGAGCATCTGTCAATGATAAGAGCTATGATGAAAGATCTGTGATGACCATTGTTTTTTAATGGATGATCACAAAAATGACTTGTATAAAAAAATTAAAAAATGACCAACAATAAAGAATAAAACTCATTATGTAGCATTGTAGTAGAAAATGAACAAAGTTCCTTAGAGAGCACTAAGACCCAGTATGTGGTATTAGCTCCCAGAATATGGTACAGAGGACATCTATACAGCGGTGGTTTTGAAAGACTGCCTACATGCAGGGATTTTGCCAAATAATAAACATACTCAAGGTAATGATAGATTTCTTTAACTATGGGACAGGAGGGTGAAAGTTGGGAAGGGTGAAAGACAGGCAGAACTTGGTGATGGTTGATGGCAATTGATGTGTCAGTGGAGAGGTGCACATTTCAGCATATCTGTAGGAGACATAAGCATAAATACTCCTCAAGTCGCCAAGAGAGCCTGTTACTGTAACCCTATTCCAAACAGGGAGCCAGTCCTCACAGATCCATGTATAACCTCAACTCCTCGAGGAAAGGAACCTTGGGGAAATAGCTAACTCACATTCAGAGAGAAAACACAATACAGAGCATGCTAAACCCATAACTTACATAAGGCATAAGAATAAAAATAATGTTTTGGTGGTCACAAGATGAGAAAATATTCAAGAATGAACAAGATATGTTTAATCCTAATGTTCCTAATGATGACTTGAACATCAATGTAAATCAATACAAGTCATATATTATAACTTCTCAACAAAATGGGAAAACACAAGCTCATGCTGCAACAAGAATAAAAGAATCATAGATTTATGAGGAGTAGAATATTTGTAAGTTTCAAAAAATCTTCCTATAAAATGTTAATTAGTTATTAAAGTAGCAGTGGGGTAGCCTGGCAGACACATTAGCAGTCAAGCAAAATAATAGACTATTTTAATATTTTAAACTGTTGGTGTCCTGATAGGCTGATAGGATGCAGGTAGAACATAACAACTGTTATTTAAAAGTGTGTGTGTGTGTGTGTGTGTGTGTGTGTGTGTGTGTGTGTGTGTAAAATCACTGAAACATTTGGAAAACTAATAGAGTTCCAGGATTAGATAGCAACAAAGTATCAGTATGAATTTTCCTGCATCAAATTGTTTTTGTTTTTGTTTCTGAAACAGTCTATGTAGCCCAGGCTGGCCTCAAGTTCACTATGTTGCTAAGGCTGGCTTTCAACTCCAGATATTCTTGACTCAACCTCCCAAGTGTTGACATAAAATATTGAACGTGATAATTCTTTCTGGGAGAAATATGAAGCAAACTATTCAAAGGAGGACAAAAATGAATTATATCCACAACTAACAATGACAATGAAGAGAATAGAAGACCTTTTCATGTTTTACTTTTCTGTTTGAGGTTGTTTAAAAATTTTTAAACTTTCTTAATTGTCTTTAGCTAATTTAAATAAATATTAACAAATACAACAATTAAATATTAAATGCAAATTTATTTTGTCCTTTAGAATTATTAAATATTACCAGAAACGTTACAAAAGCAAATAATCTATCTTACTCAGTATATTTGGAATTTCCTCTGTAATAAGTTAAACATGGGACTAGGGACATGCTGGATTGGACATGCTGGATTGAAATTTCCTTATTATTCTGTCTCTGGCAGCATAGTGTGCTTTATTTTCTGTTGTCAACCTTTCATTTACAAATTAAAATACAATAGACTTTTCTTCAAAGTATACTAAATACGCATAATGCATCTTTAATTCAACAGAGGAAAATTTCAACTTTGGATGTAAAGAGTGAGCCACATCAAGTATTAGGAAAATATAAAAATTGACACATTATAGCTCACTTGTGACTTTATAAAGAACAATTAATACCCTTTCCTGACAGAAATGAGAAGTGGATTATTTGATAATACTACCATTGTCCTCAGGAATTCTTTATCTGAGGTTGATGTAGAGTTTGCTCATTTGAACTGTTCAGCTGCATATATATTATGTAAGAATAGGATTTTCTTTAAAAAACGAGAGATCTCTAAGGAGGTTGAGCATGATCTTAAGTGTCTTTTGGCCATTTGAACTTCTTCTGTTGAGAATTCTCTGTTCAGATCAGTGCCCCATCTTTTAATTGGGTTAATTAGCATTTTAAAGTCTAGTTTCTTGAGTTCTTTATATATTTTGGAGATCAGACCTTTGTCTGTTGCGGG
>NC_022012.1:60473702-60477444 GCF_000317375.1 Microtus ochrogaster
AAAAAAGCACCTAAAAAAAAAAAAACGAGAGATCTTTGCTGACTGGGATGTCTGAAATATCTTAAACACATGAAGGACAGAATTATGATTCCACTAAAGGCAAAGGGTGTGCCCTACTGTGAAGTTAGCTCCAGCATACTACAAACAGACTACATGTCACCTCTAGAAAAACACTGCACAGCTGAAGGACACAGTCACCAAGAGCATATTAAAAATAGAGTTTCTTACTCGTGTGGAGGTTGTAGTCATTGAACTTCTTTTAAAAATATATCCCCATTTCAGATTTTTCTCAAAACTTAAATCTCTGTTTTCAGCCTATCAAAACTGGAACTGCCAAATAATGGGGAGATGGAGCCCCAACTGGACATCTCTTGTCATCAAACGAAGCCTCTAGTTTAGGGACTAGGGTACATCTAATAGAGTTGTTGAACAAAAGGGCCCCATGGGAATTCCAAAACAATTCAAACTGTCGCTAAAGCTATTGGTTGCTCTCCACAAACTGATGATTAAGCTCTATTGCCGAAGACAACACCTACACAACTCACTGAACATGGGAAAATTGAGCTGGTGCCTTCATAGAGACTTTACCCCTATCGACCAGTTTAATAGTACAGGAGCTACACTGCACACTATCAAAGAAGAAAGGTAAGCACTAACCTAACTGCAAACTCTTAAGTCTACAATGGTGACCTGTCTGCAAAATGTGCTAGTGCAATAGTAACACAAATCTATGGGTCTAATCAACCAATATCTTACTGGATTTTAGGCCTGCCCACTCCATGAGATGAACCCCATCCTTGATACTTCGAAGGGGGGCAAGAACCTGAGACTAGATAGGCCAGTCGCCTAGCGGGAAAACCAAATACTATTGTTCTGCTTAAGGAACACAGCAATAAAATGACTCCTAATGACATCCAGCTATACTTATAGATAAGCCTCTTGGTCAGCCATGTTCAGAAAAGCTTTCTCCTGCAGAAGGGAACTAACACAAAGACCCACAACTGGACATTATGCAGACAGTGGGAAACCTTGGAACACTGAGTCCTAAACAGAATGTCTCTATCAATTCACTCCCGACAAGGCTCAGAAAACCCTGTGGAAGAGAAGGTGGAAAGACTGTCAGAGCCGAAGGGTATGGAGAGCACCAAGGAAACAAGGGCTTCTAAGCACAGCAGGACCTATGCACATATGATCTCACAGGCCTCTATTCACAGGGCCTGCCTGGGTCTGAGCCTGATGAGGTCCCAGTGCTAAGAGAGGAAGCGAATCATAGTTAATCCAGAACAGATGTCCAATTGATAACTGCTGGAAAGTTAAAAATTAGGTTTTTCCCCCCAGTGGAATCTCAATGATTATATAAATCACTCAAGGCTAGGCCCCATACACAGCACAAGATGACCAACACAAAATTAAGTCAGGGGCATTTTAGGGGGTTCTTTGTCTCATAATGCTTTGCCATGGTTTTTTCTTTTGTTGACAAGTCCTGTGTGGCTTCTGGTTTTGTGTTCTCATGGGATTTCTGCATTTGTGAGTGTTTGCATATGTCTGTGTGTGTGTGTGTTTCTTGCTTTTACTTTGGCTCTTTTCTCCTGTTTGTTTTGTCCTATTCTTGTTTGTTTATTTTTATTTTATATAATATTATTTTATTTTTATTTACATTATTATTAATAATTTTTTTGTATCCTAATGAGTAACAGAAAATAGAGATGTGGATTTGGGTGGGTGGGGAGGATCTGAAAGGAGTTAGGGGAGAGGAATATATTGTATTTAAAACTCTGTTTTCAATTTTTTTAAAAAGGAATTGGCCCTAAATATAAAGATTTGATTAGAAGAGAAATAAAATCTTGACTTTTATACTCAAAGAAAAGGTAAGAGTACTTATTCCAGACAGCTTCCCCAGAATTCTAGAATTCTTAGAGCTGAGGGAGCAGCTATGGTTTGCTGGAAGGGTTGGTTCTGGGAGATGATTTGGAGACGAGCACCTCTAGTTTTGTTTGAGCTAGAACCCACTGACTGTAGTCTTTAGTCCACTGATTTTCTCTTTGATAGAGCAGAACTAGAACTTCTAATATGTCCTGGAGTCCAGCAACGAGGCTGGCCCCAAAGGATCAGGGGAAACTCATCACTGACGCTTGTCAAGCAGCCCAAGGTCAGCCTCAGCACAGCTATGCACCAGCGGTGGTGTCTATTCTAAAGGAAACTAGAGGGGAAAAAAATGCAATTACGTCTGTAGTGGTTTGTTCTAAATGAACGAGAGGATATAAAAAATTGGAAATTAGTATTATGGAAGCCTTTAATTTTTATTTTCTTTGGAGAATAAGGAAAACACATGACAAAGAAAGTGAAGTCAGATTTCAAAATATTTTCAGAACTTTTCCTTTGAACTTCATAGGGATCAAGGTATATGTACTAACTACTATCTCAATAGTAACTCAGGGTCTATAATAAAAGACAAAGACAATGGAATAGAAATGTTAGATAATTATTTCTGAAGTGTTTTTTGACTGGTTTCCAGATGAGTGTTTCTCTTTTAGATAGTTTTTAGCTTAGTCTTTAAATGTGCACATGGTCATGTCAATACACCTGTTTTTATTGTATGGACTTACACTTCCAGAACTAACCACATTGCTCTTAACTCCACCTATTCTTCTGTATGCTTTCAGGAGACAGGAACTCCTGTCTCGGTGTCTCCACAAGAAAGTGCCAGACTTATTAAACATTCTGTTCCCTGGCATGGGCTTGTCTAGGTTTTTTTAAAGTAATAATATCATTTAATTATGGGGGCTTGTGCCTCTCAACTTCATGTACTTCAGTGCAATTCTAAATTTAAATTACATATACTACAGGAAGTTTTCTCTTTTATATGCTATGTCCCTTATCAAGTTAACAAAATGAAATATATCTATACTGTCAAAGAGTGAAGATGAGAATCATGATAAAAAAAATCAAGTCATCAATAGTATATTTTATAAGTCTATTACAATTTAGCAATAATCTTATGTTACTCATAAGTATTGATATTTTAAGAGTGAATAATTTGGAGCCAAAGGAGTCTAAAAATCTTACTAAAGAATTGGTAAACAAAATTAATATAATGCATTAATTCTAAATATTTTCCCACTAAATGAACTCACAAACCAGGAGTTATAATTATCATTGCAAGATATAAACATGATCATGTATATTACAAATTGATATTGAAACACATTATATCACCAGCAACTCTCTGAAATTCCCAGTGAAGATAATTGTAAAGATAGGGTTTGTACTGATCTCTGAGAATAGCAGAATAATTGTCCAACCTTGATCTGAAGGCTTCTGCCTAGTCTTATTGGATATTATTGTGTTGTGTTTGTTTGTTGCCTTTTAGAAACCTGCTCTTTTCTGAAGGGAAAGGGGGTACAGAAAGCTGGGAGGAGTGGAGGGAGGGGAAATTGTGGTCAGAGTGTATTGTATGAGAGAAGAATCTATTTCCAATAAAAAAAAACAGAAAAAGAAAAAAGATAGGGCTTATAGTTTAAAATAATTATAAAACATACAGAATAACATATTTCAGGATTTCAAATATGTAGAAACCCAAAATCCAGTTTAGTAAGAAAACAAATTCTGAGAACTTTATTTCTTTTTTGTGAATTCTTAGAATGAACAAAATAAAAGAAAACCTACAGCCCTACACAAGAGGGCTGATAGTGGGAAAGCTAAGCACTTTTTATTAAAATAAAAGAAAACCTACAGCCCTACA
>NC_022012.1:60477544-60509675 GCF_000317375.1 Microtus ochrogaster
TGGGAAAGCTAAGCACTTTTTATTAAAATAAAAGAAAACCTACAGCCCTACACAAGAGGGCTGATAGTGGGAAAGCTAAGCACTTTTTATTAAAACACAACTATTGTCTTAATTTAAACTTGTTTCCACTGTTGGAGACCTTAAATGATTTTGCTGCAATATATGCATATATACAATATACATGAATGTATATATATTAAAGTTTCATTTTATTACTTGAATGACTTATTCTTAGTATTCTCACTTTAGATATTAAACACTTTCTAGCTACCCCAGAGGAAGTAAAACTATTGATCATTGCCTAAAATAATAGAAGTATGAACCCCAAAGGAAATATTTTAATCACTCTTTGAAAGATTAAAACATATTAGAGTCTCCATGTGTTTTACTTAAGTCTATTAATACAAAGCAAATTACTCAGGGCAAAGAAAAATGTGTGGGCAGCTGGTGGCTAACTCGTATGGTTTAATTCAGCTTTTGCATTTCTCTTCTCCTATTCTCTAGAACACCTCTTGGACCTTGGTGAAATTACATTCCTTGTTATGGCAATATTAAACCAAAGATTAAGAGGAACAAATGAACAATTAAGACTTTACTTTCTCAGCTGGCTACTGACAACAAGGAGTTTTTCCTCGCCAAAGCTTTAGTTCTTGAGCCGCCATGTTTGTTCAAGCCTAAGAGCACAGTGGGAATTCTCCTCATGGGCTGTTTCAGTCACAGACAATAAGACCAGAAGAACCAGAGGGTGCGCTTATCTGCCAAGCAAAGCAGAGAGCGCTGGAGCATTCCAGCGGAGATGAGAGAGTCCAACACACATTAAGACACTTGCCAATCCTTTGCTACCAATGTGAAGCCCAGATGATTCTGCAGAAAAGACAGGCTACTCAGCTTCAACTCTAAAACATCAAGCAAGTTCCAAGAGATGTGTAAGAAATCAGGAGCCTGTTTCCACATGTAACAATGTTCCCTGTTTGTAAGAAGGTTTTGTTTTGTTTTGGGGGGGGCATACTAATTAAGTAAGCTCAAAAATGATGTTTAATTTGGAGTGTGAATTTGTGTGAGAGTCGTTTAATCATTGGTTATTGTTCCTTCCTCCTTTTACTTTTGCAAGACAGCCAGGGGACAAAGGAGAGGTGAAAATTGATAACACTGGTTAAAGCCTTGGGTAAGGCAGCCACAACTTATGAGTGGGAACTCAGTTGCTAATAAGTATGCCAGTAGTAGAATTACCTTGTCTGACACTAGTAACGTTTCGTAAATGACGGGCTCCTTCCCAGGACTAATATTTCTATAATCCTGTGCAAAAATATTTTTAAATTCTTTAAGATATTTGTTTTAGAGGTGAAACATGTTTTAATGGCACAATTGTTGTATCTAAATGTCAAATAAAATATTAATGAAACACATAAATTTAAATATTTTAATGTTTTCTTAGTCTGTCAAGAGAGCACATTTCTTCTTTCTTTTTAACCTGTCTTCAAACACATCTTAAGTAATGGTGTGGGTTTAATATTATAATTTCTGAGTAAAAGGATCAGTGGATTGTTTTTTATCTTTATAAAAAAAGCATACCAGATATCCTAATAATGGAAATAGCTTCTTCCATAAAAGGCTTTAAAAACCTGCCTCGAGCAATAAAGGAAAAGGCTTCTTAGACTACATCTGGAGACAGACTTAATTTGAGGCAGACTCAGGCACTTTCTCACTTCTGGTCACCTGACCAGTCTCTGGAAAATTATTTTTTTTCATATTTTAACAGTAAATAACCCCATGCTGTTAAGAAAACATTGCAAAAGATTTATTCAAAGTGTAACCATTTCCGCAAAGCTCACATGACTGCATTAAATCAGTCCATTCTCTTCATGAAGCTTTTACAAAACACACATTGTAACAGTCACCAAATAGTAAATGTTCTTTTCATACCATAGCCTAGTGTATTTCTTTTTGGTACAATAAATCAAGGGAAATTGAATCAGCAGCCTATATGCTGACTAGAATTCAAGAGCTTGCTAAAGCTGATATTTGTGGGAATTCTCATTCTCACTTTTGGCGTGGACATTTGGATAGCTATAACTTCACCCCTGCTTGTTAGAAAGTCTACAATTTGAAAATTAATATGCTGGTCTCCATTTGAACTTAACAGTTGGCTGGTTTCTACATCATTTTCCCTTAAACAGAACGTTTTTCTGAAGGTGAGCAGAAATTTTATTTGAAAAACATGTTCAGTATTAATGACAAGATTGAATATTTGGTCATCATTTTTAAATTTTGAAAAGAAGACACTGAACGTTTTTTAAAATTTCACTTTTCTTTTATAGGTAAATGGAACTTACTTCATATTCTGTTCAAAACAACAGTCATCTATATTCGATTTCATATCTAGAATCTCAGACTGTACTATTTTAAAGCACATAATATTTTTGAAGCATTTAATATTTTAACCATTCACCCATACGTACTTCACCATTTTTGTCGTTAGACTCTCAGACACTTTGTTCCTCTGCGGGGCAGCCACAGAATTGCCCCTGGCCTCAGGGAAGTAGCAATGTTCCCTGCTGCAAGATTAGATCCAAATGTCTGACAGCCCCATGGAGGCAGACGGGAAATGAGAAAGCTCAACCATGAGATCTCAGGTCACATCAGTGTTAGTTCTCTGCCATCTTTCTGAGGCCTGAAATGAGGAGTCTCCCTCTCAAAGGCTGAATGAAGTTTTTATAGAATGTTTACGTCTGAAAAACTCACAGCCAGAAAATAGCAGATAATGAAAGTCTAAAAAGCTAAATTTTCATCATTTTTTTTCTGTGCATGCATGAGAGCATGCCCACCTGTTGGTTGAAAAGTGAATGGAAAGTAGTGTCAAGTAGTAGACAAGCAGAAAGACTGATGGCAAGATACAATAGACCTTGAAACTTTCTATTGCTTCTGATTACTCTTGGGTAAGGACCAATCTTCTAACCCAAAGATCAAAGCCAGTGGGACTCGTCTCTCTTTGAAGCTTAGCTACCATATCCCAGCTCTTTGTCCATAGGCCTTCTGCTCATGGGCTGATGCATCTACTGGAGCAGTACTCTGTAATCTTTACACTAGCAGACTCCAGCCAGTCATTGCTTCCTTGGGAGGCTGTTCCTGCCCACCACACTGATATAATCAAACCTTTGTTATGCTATTCCATAACAGTGAACTTCCTCTTGAAGCACCTACTGAAATTGCAATGTAGAAAGTTCATCTGAGTCTTTGCCTAATGCTCCTTCCCCAAATAGACTGTAAATCCCATCAAGCATGAACAGGGTCAGATGTTGGCTCAGTCTTAGGTCAAAACATCTGCTATGGGTTGAATTATCTAGTCTCCAAAATTCATGTGTAAGTGGAAATCAGAATGTGACTATAAATGGCAATCAATTTAAAATCAAGCCACTACGGTGAGCTATCATACACTATGGGGGGGGATCATGGCTTTTTAAGAAGAGGTAGGAACACAGACATGCACACAAGGTGAAGGAACCTCAGAGGACATCACTTCCACTGGAATTTTGATCCCAGACTTTTAGCCTCCATAATTGTCAAACAGAAACAAAATCTGTTTTTTAAGTTATATGGTCTATCCTATTTTGTTATAGTATCTCTAAAAAACTAATATATCAAATTATAAAATTTATAAGACTTAATACGTAGTAAGTAAACATCTTGAGGTGAATCCATCAGTCAAATAAACTTGGATTTGAATTCTAATTCTACCTTTTTCATTGAAATACCTGAATCACACTGGAGAGAAATTTTGTAAGCCCTGTGTTGTTCAGCCATGACTCTTACACAGTAAAACAGTTTAAAGCTTTGCTGCTGACCGATGAGGCATGTGAGAACTCCTAGCACTGTCAGTATCAGGGCCGTGCATTTCCTTTTAGAATTAACTTAGAGAACTTTTCCATGTAAGTTTTTATTTTTTACTCAATTTAATGTGGTAAAGTGATACAATCTAAGAAGTATCTTTCCTCTGCATTAAAATTCCTGTAGGGGATGTTTGGAGGGTAATATGACCAGGATGCACATATATCTCCTGTAATTTCCCTTCAATCAAAGTCAATTCCCTCTCAGCTTCAGCTGATAATTTCCTGGGACTATCTAAGTCCTTATCAACAGTTAAGGTTTTGCTTAAATTAATCAGGTCTGTATTCTGTCAATCATGTTTTTAAATAAATGCTGATTGGCCAGGCAGGAAGTATAGGTGGGAAAACCAGACAGGATGTAGAAATGATGCAATGCGAACAAGAGAATTCTGGGAAGGAGGAAGTTGATTCCTCCCACTCCTGCCCAGACTTCAAAGAAGCAACATGTGATCTGCCCTGCTGTGAAAGGTACTGAGCCACATGGCTAACATAGATAAGAATAATAGATTAATATAAGTGATAAGAGATAATAAGAAGCCTGAGCTAATGGGCCAACAGTTTTATAACTTATGGAGATCTCTGTGTGATTTTCTTTGGGGCTTGCTGGCTGTGGGGTACCGGGTGGGACAGAAACCCCAACAAGCAGGCCACTCATGTTATAGAAAAGATTGTTTCTTCACTATACCTTTACAAGAAAAAGACAGAGGAAAATTTGTCTTCACAGTGCCTACTTATAATAGTTCTCAGCCTGCTAAAAGATATCAATAGAAGTTTCCTTAATTGTTCTGGGAAGGAACTTTCTCTATAATGGCAGGAAATGACTCAATCAGATTTGGCACAGAGGCCTACAAGAGGCCCCTCATGGAGTTTCCCTATGGCAAAGGATTACCTTGAATAGTCCTTGTTGACCTACATTTATTAGTCCAGTGCCTGCCTTTTCCACACTTTTGGCATAATCCAGAAGGAAAAGGTATTCTGAATGAATTATTCTAAGAAATAAACATTGTTTCTAGAAATGCCCTGTCTATAATCCTTTTAAAGTGAGCTTGTTTGTCACAGTTAAAACATTTGACTTTTCAGTTCTTCCTCAAATGTCAATCACCTCTCATATCCATGCATCTTCATAGTTATGAGATTCAATATTAATTGTATCTCAAATACATTCCTCCAAAGGTGCTACCCTTGCCTTTAATGACTGAAATATCCTTTTGCATAGAGAATTAGCATTTTTTTAAAAGCCAGTGATTCAATTATTTATCCAGTTTGTAAATTTGTTATCATTCTATTTACTACTGAAGTCAGCCTTTGTTAGAAATCTATAAAGGCTTCCTTTGGGTCTTGTATATCTTTAGCAAATAACTCAGTTTTTCTTTCCTATACCACCAATTCTGTCCTAAGCATAAAGCCAGTGCATAGTCATCATATACAGCTTACCTTTCTATAGTAACATAGTTTCCTGCTCCAGGAATTTGATCTTGGGAAATTTCCATACATCTAGCTTTACTCCATTGTTCAATAATCTTAGCCTCTTCTCTTAATCATATACTCCATTGTAACTGTGGACCTGGCTCTAAAACACCTTTAACCAATTCTATCCAGTCTTTAGGGATAATTCTATTGCAAATTAATTATGAGTTGAAAATTTGCTACATAAAAGGTGAATGCATGCCATATGAACTATTGCTTTCCTGAAGAGCCTTAAATCTAACATTGGCACAGGAATCCAGTTAGCTGTAACAGAGTCTCTGCCACTTGAAAATTTCTGTAAGGTTACTGGATATATTAAGGTTGGAAAAAAAGAAAAGAAAGCCTAGCTGGGTGAATCTGGTGTCGCATCTGCCACTCTGGTGGGAACCCCATGTGCAGCTCTAACAGGAGTCCCGTTTGCAGCTCCAGCCTGTACCAGTGGCTTTTTCATGAATTCATACCCCAAACAGTGGTTGCCAAATGTAGCAAGAATAACAAAAATCCAGAGATAGATGCTGGGTTTCAACCTGAAGATCAAAAAAGCAAAGCATCCAGGCTCTGGCTCTTATCTCTACCTCAAACGGAAATGGCAATCCTGCCTTCATGAATCCTCAGAATGAGACTGAGCATGAGACCTGTATCCTTCCATTTTATATTCCTCTCTAGTGCTGGGATTAAAGGTGTTCACCACCACTGCCCAGTCTCTGTGGCTATCTAGCGTGGCTGCTTGGCTTAAAGGTGTGTGCAACCACTGCCTGGCCTGTATGACTGGCTAGTGTGGCTGCTGCTTTGCACTAACCTTCAGACAAACTTTATTTATTAAAACACAAACAACATACCACTATTGAAGACAGTGACTACACCAATCATTGAACATGGAGAAGTTGAGCTTGTGCCTATAATAGATCCTTTACACCTATGCTATAGGATCTTTGGCACAGGAAAATAGCCTGCACACTACCAAAGGAGAAGCGTAAACCCCAATCCAGCCACAAACCCTTTTGATATACAATGGTATCTTGCCTGCAAGCTAGGCTAGGGCAGTAGTGTCACAAGCTTGGGGGGGGGGGGTCCAACCAGTGTATGATTTGACTTAAGTCCCACTCCATGAAATCAAACTCATGTCTATCACTGCTTAGGTGACCAAGAGCTGGAGACTAGATAGCCCAGTGACTTAGGTTAAAACCAAATACTATTGGTCTTAAAAAAAAAGTAATCATAATCATAAAATGACTCATAATGATATTCTGCTATACTCGTTGCAGTGCCTTGTTCAGCTGTCATCAAAGAAGTTTTCTCAGCAGGTAGAAACAAATGCAGAGATGCAGAGCCAAACATTATGCAGAGAGAGAGAGACAGAGAGAGAGAGAGAGAGAGAAAGAGACCTTGGAACACTCTGCCCTAAATGGGATGTCTTCATCAAATTCCTCCCCTCTGATCTCTGAAAACCCCATGTAAGGAAAGACAGGAGAATAAAAAGAGCCAGAGGGGATGAGGACACCAAGAAAACAAGGTCTTCTAAATCAGTATGATCAAGGCTCATATGAACTCACAAAGACTGAGGCATCACGCACAGGGCCTGCACGGATCTGCACCAGGTCCTCAGTGGATATATTATGGCTTCGAGTTTAAAGTTTTTATGGAATTTTTAGGTGTGCAAAGGAGTGGATTTCTGAATTTTGTGCCTTCTCTTGGGCTCTTTTCTTTCTGTTATTCTGTCCAACTGCAATGTGATAATTTTGTCTTATCTTTTTATATTTTATTTTGTTGTATTTTACTATCCCTTAGAAGCCTGTTGTTTTTCTAATGAGTGACAAGAAAGGAATGGATCTAAGTTGTAGGAGAGGTGGGAAGGAGCTTGGAGAAATAGAGAGAGGGAAAATTGTAATCAGGGCATATTATGTGAGAAAGGAATCTATTTTTAATAAAATGGAGAAATGGAAAATCAGACTTTCATGCTGATTTCTGAACTGATTTAATACTTATGACCGCAAAGGCACCTACAATTCTTTCACATTAATGAACATGCAAAATTACAACAAAAAAATGTATATCAAACACCTTAATGTAAAAAAAAAAACTTAAGGAAAACACTTTCAAATAATATCATAGGGAAAGACTTTCTGAAGAGGACTCCAATTTCAAGGGAACTAATGGTAAATGGAATTACAGACAACTAAAAGGTTTCTGTCCAGTAGAGGAGATAATCATAGAGCAGAGAGACAGACTGTGAAAAACATCTTTCCCAGCATATTCAGGCAGGGAATTAAGAGCTGTAATCTATCAAGAATGGTAAAAACAGAACACCAATGGAACTAATACGATCAAACAAGGAAAACAAATGCTTGACAAGTACTTAGAAAAAATGTATTATTTCCTTATTCATTGTGGACATGTAAATTCCTTTCACCCAGATAAAAAGACTGTCATCATGTAAGTATATGACAGCTAATTCTGGTGAGAATTTTGGGAAGATAGCTATTCTTGTGGGAAGATAACCTGTATAGCAGCTACGGAACTCAGTGTCAAAGTTCAAAAAACAGAAAATAGAACTGTCTTACAACCAGCTAAATTACTCGTGGGTGTGCAGCCATAGGATACAAGTCAGCATTCTACAGAGATACTTCCACATCCATGTTGACTCCTGCTATGTACACAATAGCTAAAAAATGGAACCAGCCTAGATGCCTTTGAAAAGATAAAGAATATGTTACATGATGTACACAGCAGAATGTTTTAGACAGGAAGGAAAAAATGAAACAATGGCATCTATAGGAAAACGGACAGAACTTGAGATCATGCTGTTACATGAAATAAGCCAAAATCAGGAGATGAATGCTATGTTTGTACTCATGTGTGGGTTTGAGAGTGTGTGTGCGTGTGTGTGTGTGTGCG
The DNA here is from genome assembly GCF_000317375.1 of Microtus ochrogaster. NCBI lineage: Eukaryota > Metazoa > Chordata > Mammalia > Rodentia > Cricetidae > Microtus > Microtus ochrogaster. The sequence goes on from NC_022012.1 coordinate 60,485,791, forward strand.
TATGTGTGTGCGCGTGTGTGTGTGCGTGTGTGTGTGCGTGTGTGTGTGTGTGTGTGAGAGAGAGAGAGAGACAGAGACAGAGAGAGACAGAGAGAGAGAGACAGAGAGAGAGGAAAAGGAGGAGGAGGAGGAGGAGGAATTCTTAAGGGAGTCCGGAAGATGGAAAAGAAAACGTAACAGGATAAATGTAACATGAAAGCAGTCAGACTCTTTGGGGTAAGGAGAAAAGCGACCAACAAGAAGGGGCAGGAGGCAGTTGACGAGAGGGACAAATCACAACAAAAACATAATGGTGTTGTGGCTCATACATATATGGGTATGCCCTAGTGAGACCCATTATTCGTATGCTGACACAAAAATTAATTTGAACAAGACTTATAAGTGAGAACTTTATTATGTGTAACTTTCTCTTCCCCTCTCACATAGATCTAAAGTGACAAAATGCGCTAAATATGTAACATGCAACTCCAAACAACAACAGAAAAACCAGCCTAGCTTCCCCTTGCATCAACAGAATGTCAGTTCCTTGGAATGAGCATTGACCCCCATGGTGAATAAAGCTCTAATTGGAATTCAAATTTTGTAATACACAAGATGCTGTCAGAATAATCACCACATGGGGAGCCTGACTAATTAGTTGAGGATGTTTTCTGATCTGGTCATCCCTTGGCAAAAGGAACAAAGAGAGCTAGGGAGCTCCATGGCAAGAACACAGAAGTGTGGAGCTCTGGATCTGTCCGCCATTTGTTAAAGGTCTCTAGTCAACTCTTAAACTTAACTATATTGTATTTTTCTATAAATATAACTTTGACTCTGTGTGATGCCCTAACATGCTTCCAGAAAATATTGTAAACGTTATAAACGTGAAGCAGAAGACCTTATGAAGAGAAAGCCTTCTATATTAAAGCATCCTCTTCTGTGAAACATTCGGATAATTTCTCCCCATTTTCTTTTTGGTTAGCATGCAGAGCCACACATTGGTATTTCCACAGTATTAAAACCTTTTTTGGATAAACAACTACTGCCAATCAACATTTACAGACCAATGCATAGACAGAAAACATCCTCCGCTCTACTCCATACAGACAGCACACGATTTCCTCTTAGTGATGCACAAGGTAGAAATGAAGTAAATATCTCAAAGTACAAACAGAACCACGTTAAAAAAAATCCATGCTTAGTCTACAGGTGTGAGTGTGGGTTTTATTTTAAGTAAGCAGTGTTAAAATTAGGAGAAAAAGGTTTCCAAACTTTTGTAAATATTTAAAATTAAACTTAAAATTCTCTGATTAATGAGACTCTAATTATCAGTCTGTGAACTCCTTCATGGTGATTACGTATTACCTCCCCTCCAAGCATTGTCATTTCTAACATAGCATGTAATGATGCAACTCCAGCTAGTGAAGAAGTCAACAGTAATAGAAGAGATATCAACTGAAACAGACAGAAACCATGATGGTAAAACAGGATCAAAGAGAAATGAGATAACCAGAGACTCAGAGAGAGGGGAGGAATTCTCCCAAAACACTCTTTGGTTGAACCAGAAAAGAAAACTTAGTGGCCACACAGAAACCAAGCACGGTGTGGGAAATAAATGAAGAGGAGATGGCTGCAGTAGCAAGCACACATCTGAGTACCTTACCTCAGAGGTCTATGGGAGCGTGCTCTGCTGAAGATCCTAGCACATCCTATAGCAATACTGACGAATATCTTGCATATCACCATAGAACTTTCATCTGGTGATGGATGGAGATAGAGACAGAGACCCACACTGGAGCACTGGACTGAGCTCCCAAGGTCCCAATGAGGAGCGGAAGGAGGGAGAAGATGAGCAAGGAAGTCAGGACCACGAGGGGCGCACCCACCCACGGAGACAGTGGGGCTGATCTATTGGGAGCTCACCAAGGCCAGCTGGACTATGACTGAAAAAGCATGGGATAAAACCGGACTCTCTGAACATGGCGAACAATGAGGGCTGATGAGAAGCCAAGGACAATGGCACGGGGTTTTCTTCCTACTTCATGTTCTGGCTTAGCCAGTTTGGATGTTCACCTTCCTAGACATGGACGGAGGAGAGAGGACCTTGGACTTTCCACAGGGCAGGGAACCCTGACTGCTCTTTGGACTGGAGAGGGAGGGGGAGAGGAGCTGGGGGGAGGGGAGAAGGGTGGGAGGAGGGGGAGGGAAATGGGAGGCTGGGAGTAGGGGGAAACTTTTTTTCCTTTTCTCAATAAAAAAAAAATAAAAATAAAAATATAATAAAATAAAAAAAGATCCTAGCACAGGACTTTTACCAGCTAAATCCATATTCCCAGTCCAGTTCTCCCTGCCTCTTCAAAAGATGTGGCTTTTTCCTACTAGTGTACAACCTAAATAATTTCAGTTATTTTTTTAATGAGAGAAAACAAATAATCTGTCACAGCTGACCAGGTTGTGGATGACCAGGAAAAAAGGACACTAAGAAGCTACTCAAAGATGGCTGCCAGCTCTAAAAGAATCTCTTCCCAAAGTAGAGCTCAGAAAGTTTGGGCTATGGTTAGAAGATACTGACACCACAGCCTCACAGCCTTGGCCTCTCGCGAGCCAGTCCGTGTCCACCTTACAGGTACAAATCATTTTCAGAAGGAGAAACAATTTTGTAGTGAAGCTATGAGTTCTTGCTACAGGCTCGAGGTCTGTCTTTCAAAACAGAAAATCAACTAAACTCTTGGGATAGTCCTTTAGTCAAAACGTATACCTACATAGCCTGTGCCATGGTAAATAGAACGTATGTATGATGTGCTTCTGTCTAAATCTCTTGTATCTGTTCCCTTCCAAATAACATGGTTATTATTAATAATCCCATCTCCCACATCAGAGAAAAAACAAAATTAATCTCCTTTTCAATGAATTTACATGGTGTAACAAAGCCATGCTTTTGGCTGGTGACTAATTCCATGACTAAAGAAACTTGAGAGCTGCTTGGATCTCATCAGCATTTGGCCTTAAGAGGGATGGTAAGTGTCTTCTACGGGAGACAGTAGATCAATGGACAAATGCCATTGGAGACAAACAGATGTTGCAGTTAACCAAGTAGGAGGAGGGATGTGAATTTAGTCCAGACTCTTACTGCCAAAAGGGCTATGAAAAGAAAATCCATAGTTGATCCTCGACCTCCTATTTGATGGAAAATATTTAGATAGTTGTATCTGAGTTCTTCAAAGAACCATGGCATCTTAGTGTCTTTTCAATAAATATAGAGCAAAAAGGAACATAAATACTAATCCCTTTATCACTATGCACAGTTTTAAAAAGGCTATGAAAGTGAGGGTAAATCTGACACATCAATGAAATTTTATCTTATATCCATGTATAAGGGCATTCAAAAGAAGGGTGAAAAACACTACAAACTGCTATTCTGCAAGCCCATTTTCATCCATATCAAACATGTGCTATACCTAGAAACCCAATGATCAAGAGATGAATATTAATTTAGAGACTGTTCTTACCTGTGCCTGAGAATTCTACCAGTGCATAGTTCCTCACAATTTCTTTTCTTTTCTTTTCTTTTTTATTGATTTTATTGAGCTATACATTTTTGTCTCTGCTTCCTTCCCTTTCTCTCCCCTCCCCTTCAGCCCTCTCCCGTGGTCCCCATGCTCCCAATTTACTCAGGAGATCTTGTCTTTTTCTACTTCCCATGTAGGTTAGATCCATGTACGTCTCTCTTAAGGTTCTCATTGTTGTTTAAGTTCTCAGGGATTGTGGATTATAGCCTGGTTTTCTTTGTCTAAAAGCCACTTATGAGTGAATACATATGATATTTCTCTTTCTAAGTCTGTGTTATCTCATTCAATATGATGTTTTGTAGATCTATCCGTTGCCTGCAAATTTCAAGAGGTCATTATTTTTTCTGCTATGAAGTACTCCATTGTGTAAATGTACCACATTTTCCTTATCCATTCTTCAGTCAAGAGGTATTTAGGTTGCTGCCAGGTTCTGGCTATGACAAACAATGCTGCTAAAAACATAGTTGAGCACATGTCCTTGTAGTACAATTGAGCATCCTTTGGGTATATACTCAAAAGTGGTATTGCTGGGTCTTGAGGAAGGTTGTTTGCTAATTTTCTAAGAAATCGCCATACTGATATTCAAAGGGGCTGTGCCAATTTTCACTCTCACCAGCAATGCAGGAGTGTTCCCATTACTCCACATTCTCTCCATCATAAGTTGTCATCAGTGTTTCTGATCTTGGCCATTCTTACAGGTGTAAGATGAAATCTCAGAGTTGTTTTGATTTTTATTTCTCTGATGGCTAAGGATGTTGAGCATTTCCTTAAGTGTCTTTCAGCCATTTTAGATACCTCTGTTAAGCGTTTTCTGTTTAGGACTGTACTCCTTTTTTTTTTTAATTGGATTATGTGTTCATTTGATGACCAATTTTTTGAGTTCTTTGTATATTTTGGAAATCAGTCCTCTGTCTTATGTGGGATTGGTGAAGATCTTTTCCCATTCTGTAGGTTGCCATTTTGTCTTGTTGACCATGTCCTTTGCTTTACAGAAGCTTCTCAGTTTCAGGAGGTCCCATTTATTGTTTCTCTCAACGTCTGTTCTACAAATTTTTAAGCCAGTTATCTTCAGAGAGTAGAAGATATGGGCACATCACTTTAAGCTCCAGGGAAGTGGAGCCTCCATACCTTTTATAGATTTTCATCTGGAATCCAGTGTGAGAATGAAGAATAGAAGAAAATATTGAGCCAGAATACTGGCACCATATACAGCAAGCCAAGATGAGCAAGATGCCTCTTCCCCAAAGTACTTCTAAGCTGAAAGTATGAACAGACTGATACAGAATTGGAAGGTATAACAAGACAAACCAGAGTCCCAACTGCTGTTCAGAAGGCAGTTTTCATTGATATTTACAACCCTTCAGAATACAAGTTACAGTGGCCGGAATGTATTTACATGTGCAGCAGAAAAAGTCTAAAGTAACTGGCCCTCTATGGTCCATTCTCTTGTAAACTCTCTCCTTTAATACGAGCAGAGCCAGTAAATATGAGCAGACAGCACTCCAAGCCTGTGATCCTTTTCTGAGTAAAACTTTGTCTGGATGGTTTGTCGGGAGAATATGTCAGAGATTTGAAGAAATGCATTACATCTTCAACCAATAAGCATGGAAGAAGCACTGAGATCTAGCTATGAACAACAGCCATGGGTAATACCTTGACGTTAGTCCCAGAGTAGACAGCCTATGATACTGTGCTGAGTTTCTTAGCTGACCCAACTGTGACTTAACAAACGGGTGCTGTGTCGGGTACCTAATGTGGCAATCTGTTACACACCAAAATAAAATTAATACGAATTACTTACAAAATTGCTGGATCAATGAAGACTGATGGGGCCTCCTAAGATACTAACTGGCCTCCTTAGAGCCTCAGAACTTCCTAAGTTTTTTAGCAGTATTCTCTGATAAGGTTTCATATTTGAGGAGCCAGGAAACTTTTAAGAATCACCGTGTGAGTTAGGCCATGACATATCCCACTATTTGTGAGGAGTCTCTCCCTAGAAACTGTTTAATTCATGAAAGATATTCCAAAATTCTCTTTTAGTAAACAGTTTCTCTGTCTATAGGGAGATTGTGTTTAATTTTAGCAAATTTACAATCTTTTACGGGAAACACTTGGACTTTGCTTATCCAAACCTGTGTCAAATTGTGGGTTGGTCAGATCACATGCTCACTTAATGTTACCTCAGAGCATGCCCAATATGGGGATCTGATCCAATGTCCATAATTTCAAATGACATAAATCTGGTAAACATAAAATTGCCATCCAGCAAGTCAAGTGTAAAACCATGTGCCGCAGAACACGCATGCTTTCATTTGGTCTATTATTTCATTCTTGAGAAAGGCTGTTCCTTGCCCCCAAACAAACCGTGATTTGCTTGTGCCTGCTTTCTGTACTAAACACACTGTCACACATGCTAATGAAGAGTCTATCACTTACGATGCCCTTTCCTGCTATAGAGCATTTTTAACTGAAACAACTGAGAATCCAGGCAGCATCTCCTGTGGGTGACAGTCACTCAGTACATAAAAGAAGCTGATGAGCTGTGCTTAACAGAAACTCTTAGAAGGTGTTCTAGGAGGAATGAGCTCAGAGAGCACTTGCTTTGCTACCTGAATAGTCTTTAGTCTCAATTATAGTTTGAATTGCAAGTACTATCAAAGATGAAAATTCAAAAATATAGTTAGAAAAATCATACAACACTTCTAAAAAGTAATATAGTAATATAGTCTTCTACTAATGACTTCTAATAATGTTAAATATGCACAGAAAAATAAAATCGGATATGTTTAAATTTTGAGGAAATCTTTCACTCTACTAAGGCAAAGTAAATATATTCTAGTGACTTGAATTAGCATATATAAAACATTTTCTATGACACTGATTACTATCTGCTGCACTGAGGGCCACTAAAAATGCTTTTCAAAAACTCTATTGTGTGGCCGGGCGGTGGTGGCGCACGCCTTTAATGCCAGCACTCAGGAGGCAGAGGCAGGAGGATCTCTCTGAGTTCGAGACCAGCCTGGCCTACAAGAGCTAGTTCCAGGACAGGCTCCAAAACCACAGAGAAACCCTGTCTTGAAAAACCAAAAAAAAAAAAAAAAAAAAAAAACAACTCTATTGTGGTTACATTTTCATCATCTTTGACTTTAGTCCATTTATTATCTATAAATTGGTTCCAGTTAGAGTTTGAAAGGCTTTGCATTTAGGACGGGACACTGAAGAAACTGACAGAGTCCAAATAGTTCCTAAGCAGTGAATCAGAAATAGCCACAATGTGATAGGCACATCTGTCAGCATCGCTGCATGAGCCACTTGCTTCCCTATGACATCCAACAACCTCTGTGACCTCCATGACCAAGGAAATTTATGAGAGAAAGCATTCAATTTAGTGTTTATGGTCTAGAGGATGGCAAAGTCCATGACCATCATGGCAGGGAGCTTGACAGCTGGCAGGCAGGAATGGCAGTGGAGCAGTATGTGAGAAATTACATATTATCCATAAGCACAAGGCAAAGACCTAACTGCCATTGATTTGGACTTTTGAAACCTCAGGGCCCCAGCGACTTACTTCCTCCAAGACCACACCTAATAATCCTTCCCAAACTGGTCCACCAACTGAGGACCAAGTATTCAAATATATGAGCCTATGGGGTCCATCCTCATTCAAACCATCACATGAACATGGTATTAAGCTGACTCCTAAAGGATTATCATTATATCCATAGACTAGACAAGTACATCACTTAACTCTCAACAAAGAAGCTTTTGTTTGCAGTAGATCATGATTAACAGAAAGACCCACAAGTGGCCAAAGTGAAGAGCATAAGACTGCAAAATGCTCAGCCCTAAATGGAACATATATTCTGCACCCCATCCTCTCAGGGATTATTGCAGAAGACAGGAGACAAAGAGTAAGAGGCAGAGGTGGTGGGTGACTATAAGGAAACCATGTCCTCTGGACACAGTAGGGCAGTTGCACACATGAACTCATAGCAGTTATGGCAGATGCAGAAGACCCATGAAGGCCAAAGCCAGAACAAATCCCAGCACAGAGAGGAAAGGGAGTCAGACATGAAGTCCCTTCCCCAGCTTAGGCGCTAGTAGCCATTGTTGTCTACTTGGAGAGGAACAGACAATTGTCTTAAAGAGTGTAGTCCCTGCTAAGTTGGCCATAATCCAGTGGAAGGCCACACATCCAAAAGTTTAGTAGTACAAACTGCCCTTGGTGAGGAAAAATAAAGGACACCAAGTTGGGTGGGTTGGGAAAAGGGGTTGAATCTGGAAAGAGTTGGGGGTAGGTGGGTAAATATGGTGAAAACACATTATGCAAAATTCCCAAACAACTAATAAAAAATGTTTTAATCTATTTTAAATTATTTCACGTCCTTTTTGTCTCTTGCTTGGCTGTTGTAAGACCTGTCATGGAAGACACCCAAATGTCAACTCTAGTATTTATCCATATTTTGAGAGGAACATCTCTGGAGACTTCCCCAACAGAAATCCTCAATGTTCTGCCATTTGCCAATTCCACAGCATTCTTTCTTGATGACATTCTCAGTCCCCATTTTTATAATCACTACTCACAATTTCCATTGGCTGGGTCACCTTGCTAACTTAGAATCTTCTCTAAAGGGTTCTATTTTTGTTTATTTAAAATGCCATCTCTAAATCTGAGCATGGTATAGTAAACCCTTAATTCAAACACTCTGGAGGTAGAGGCAGGCAGATAGCAGATATTAATGAGTTCAAGGCCAGCCTGGTCTACACAGGGAGTACCAAGGCTACATAGGGAGTCACTGTATCAAACCTTAGTACTTCACTTCACTCTGGTTACAGCTATAAACAGAGACCTCTTATATTCTTATACTCTTTTAAAGCACTGCCAGACCAAGGAGGTACCTTAGAAATTAATCTTACAGCTCAATCAGGCATTCAGAAAACTGTAGCCTGAGAAAGAAAATTCATACACCAGAACCTCAGACCCTCTCTAAAATCTCTGCCTGGCAGTAACTAAAATCTATTTTTGTTGTTCTAAGTCACCAGGTTTTAGAATTACTTGTGATGTAGCAACAGGAAAGCAACCAACATCCCACCACTATAACTCCAACAGCAGAGTATTTGATGTTTCTAGCCCCTGTGGGTACATGAGCTTACATATGCATACCTCTCACACAGACAGACAAGGACACACAGACATACACATACATGAAATTAAAAATAACATAAATTATTTTATGAAATAAAATTAAAAGAGCCTTCCAGCTATATAATAAGCAGCCCTGTATAATTCCAAGCTCTATAAATTAACATCATCTCCCAGAAGGAAGAGACCAGGGTATATATTTGTGATAGATATCATCTAGCACAATGTAGTCAGTGGAGTACTTAACCACAGCAGTCTTGGGGCACCAGATAGTCATCTGTCTATCATAACAAGCATCTGCTAACCATGGAACTGTCAACATTACACACAGCCTCCTGGACAGCCTCATAAGGGTCACCTAGGAACCACGTCAACAATAATAACAAGACAAAAATTTATCCAAGGAACAATGTCAGATGTTTGGAGTGCACTAGTCCCAAGGCAGTGCTTGCTGCCACTTGGCTAATCTGTTATATGTATGTGACAGGGAGGGGACAGCTAAACCCTGAAGCAATTCAAAATGAAAAGCCAAAATAAGGGGGAACCACAAACAGAACAGTCAGGGAAAAAAATCACTGCTGAATCAAAAAAGTACCGCAGCTGGGAGAACAGGATCAAAGAAAGTCATTTTCTGCTGGACACAAAGGTCAAGATCGAAGAGAACCTATGTCAGTCAAACTCATGAATGTCTCAGAATACAGGTCAGTGACAAGCAGAGAAGGAATTGTGGGGAATAAACCCCCTCTCAAATACAGAGAATTCTAAACAATTACAAAAATCTACGTTAACTATCTTGTTATGTACGTTTTCAAGTAAGGAATGCAAATCCAAGTTTTGTGCACTTTTACACTCACCAGCTACCACCACCCTAGAATCCAGATGTGAAGTAAATTTTCCACTAAATTAGACCCTAAGGAATATAATGATCTATTTTATGTCAAACTATAACTGAAATTTTATATTAGATTAGAAGGCTAAAGCCTTCATGGCTCTGAGATTTTGATGTAAAGAACATTTGAGACCAAATGAAAACTAAACATCATCATAAACTAAATTTTAAAAAAAAACAAATTTCACAAAAGTTATGTTCAGTGTGAAAACACAAAATGGTTAGAAACATGAGGTGCATATTATTCTGACACTCCAGACATTCTTTTAAAACTAGATTGAAATTATGTACTATTGAAGAGTAGAGAAAGCTATTAAAGTTGATTTTTGTCGACTTTATGTCCAGTCACAGATGTTAGCATGACACTTAATATTTCTGGTTTATGGAGGAAATTAGAAGAGAATGCTAACAATTCAAATGATATATATCCTGTCTGTAAAACTACTTCATTTCACTTGGAAACAATGTCAAGTATGGTTTTGATAATTCCAAGTATTCCACAATAAGTTATATGGCTTGATACCTTGACAGGTTGGGAGCTTTGTTAAAAACCAAAATTATTAAAGTGTGTATTTATTGCCTACAAGCCCAAATTGTGTTCACAAATTAACATTATTCTTCTATGTACATCCTATAAATTTAATTTGAATTTAGATTCAAATAGGGAGGATACATAGCAACCCATAAACTGTATGAATAGGGTACGATATCTCGGTAAGACATATTCTTGATCTTCTAAAATTACAAGAAAAAAATGTTTTTATTACTCTAAATGACAGCATCCTCGAATAATTGTAAAAAGAAACTCCAATCTTATTTGAGTTTGTTAAACAAAGAGAATATTAAATGTGTGATAATATAAAGTCTATTTTACAAAGGGAATGCTAAAATGTGCTATAATATAAAGTCTATTTTCAGATTCACACATAAAGAACTATGGATTACATGCAGTTCCAGAAATTAAGTTTCAATAGAAAAAAGTCTAATGTGGCAACAGGAGTCTCTCCCTTTAAACTGTAACTTTTATTTCTTATTTTAGCCATAATAATCTCTACAGTACCATCAATTCCAGGAATGAAGCATCCGACATATTGAAGCCATATTCCTGAATCCGTCACTGTCAAACCCCCTCAATTTAGTGTCACTCTAGATCCACATAGTCAAGCTAAGCATACATATTTGAAATTCCCCTCACACTGCTGGAACACAAAACGTTCTGGTGACACAAGACCCAAAATAAAAATATTGAATAAGACATAAATAAACAAAACAGATCCAAGCGTGGGGAAATCTTGAATACAATGTAATGAACGTAATAATGTGATGGATATAACGAATCCTGTTCCTTTGCCTTTAAAGAAAACATTGATTGAGTATTCACGACTATCTCATAATACCAACAACTTGATTTACAGTCCAGGAGACTCCTGCAAAATGCTTATTGGTTTGCTTACTTTTAACATTTTTATTTTATCTTTGACAATTTCAAACATGTAAGAAATGTACTGCGAACATATGCCCCTCCATTACCCCCTGATGTCCCCTCATACACCTGCAGAAAACCTTCTTTTCCTTCCAGCCCCCTGGTACGCTACTCTCATGTCACAGTTTCTGTGCAGGTCTGTGCAGGCACCCACAGCTGCTGTTTGTTATGATTCTATCAGCCCTGTCGTATCCAGAAGACGGTGTTTCACAGCACCCTGCCCATCCACCAGCTGTACAGCCTTTCACCCCCTTTGCTGAGATGTTCTCTGGACCTTGAAGAGGCTACTATAGATGTCTTATTTAGGTCTGAGCAGTCACCAGTCACTATTGTCAGCCCTTTGACTGGTTATAAATCTGTGTACCAAAGGAAGCACTTAGCCCAGTGCCAAAGGAAGCTTCTCTTGCCAAGGCTGAGAGCAACACTAGTCTAAGGGTAAACGCAAAGTATTTGCTAGGCAGTATGATTGCATATCCATTTAGCAGAGCATCAATAACAAGCACACTCACCAGAGCCCATGAGCCTCCCAATCACAAGCTTTGAACCAGGTTACAATACCAGGAATATATTCCTTTCAGTAGGCAGAGCCTCAAAGCTAGGCAGAAAGAGGTGAGCAGCCTTCAAAACAGTCATGCCGTTGTTGCCCCAGTGGGCACATCTAGGCTGCTGACATTTCATAGCTATTGTGACTAGAGTAGTGATGGTATGCAGGTATCTCTGTCATGTGGTATGACATCCTTGGGCTGTATGTCTAGTTGTGGTGTAGGTAGGCTGTGTGCATGTGTGTGTGTGTATTCCTAATATATAAATACAACCTGCTCAGTCTATCTAATGGACTGACCATTTGGTATTGGACGACCAATTAGTATACTCTTCTCTGTGGAAAACTCTTACTCTTGCTCTCAGCATTCCTTAGCTACTTGGTTGTGTGTGTGTGTGTGTGTGTGTGTGTGTGTGTGTGTGTGTGTGCAAAGTTGAAATCTCATGAGTTTTTCCTCAGACAAGTCAGCATGCCTATTGGTGCCATCCTTATTCAGCTCATGTTTAGACAGTCATGTTGGTAAGAATTTCATGCATGTAACTTCTGACATTCCTTAGAGACACAGTCTCACAGCAAACTCTTTGTTCCTCTGGCTCTTACAATCTTTTTGCCTCCTCTTCCAAAATGATCTCTGAGTCTTAGGTGCAGTAGCTGTGTTGCCAATGTATCAGATGAAACTGGGGTCCACATCTCTGCGTCTTGATAGTTTGTGGCTTTCTGTAATGGTCTCTGTTGCAAACAAAAGTTTCCTTGATGAGGGGTAAGAGCTACACTTATCTGTGGGCATAAGGACAAATATTTAGTATGTAGACAGGAATTACGTTGATTTAATAAATTGATGGTTGTGGGTTCTCCTCCAAGATCCATGATTTCACTATCCCTGGATAGTTGCTTAGGTTTCCAGTAACAGGTATGATTTTCCTATTGTTGAGTGAGTCTTAAGTACAATTGGAAATATGATGGCTAGGTGGGTAAGTATTAATGCAACTACTGAACACTTGGGGTTATCTTGTGATCCTGGCCATTGCTGTGATTCATAGGTATCGTATCTGGGTGGGACTTTCATTGCTTCTTTTCTTTAGAAGCTTGTATGGCATTTCTTTGGGAAGGAAGTTTACGAGTCAGTTCCAACTCAGGGGCTTCTGGATCCTGTGTCTGAAGTACATAGTACCTTATCTTCCTTCTCTGCGGAGCAGCCAAGGGCAATAGGAATAATATGCAATGTTTTGAGAATCGCTTAGATGTGAACAAAAACTCAAAAGAGCGCTTTCGAAGCCTAATATTCAGGTTTTTGTTAGATGATTTTTGGTTCTTAGAGGAAGCTTTGTCAGCCCAGATGATTTATAAATATGTGTGTGTTAACTTTGTGTTATGCTACTTTTCTGAAAGTGTTTATCAGCTCTGAGAGCTTTCTGGTAGAGTCTTCAGTGTCTTTTGTACATAGAATCATGTCATCTAAAAGTGAGGATATTTTGATCTCTTCCTTCCCTGTTTATATCCTTTTTATTTCCTTCTTTTGTCTTTTTGCCTTAGTTAAGACTTTAAGCATTATATTTAATAGGAGTGGAAAATTTGTTTCCAATTTTAGTTGGAACACTCTGAGTTTTCCCATTTAGTATACTGTTGGCTATAGGTTTATGGTTTATACTCTTTATTGTATGGAGATATGTTTTCAGTATCCCTAGTCTCTCTAGGGTTTATAACATGAAGGAATGGTAGATTTGGGGGGGGGTTATTCTCTATTGAAATGATAATGTGATTCTGCCTTTGAGTGTATTTGTGTGACAGATTAAATTTGTTAATTTATGTACATTAAACCATCCCTGCATATATGGAATGAAGGCAACTTGATTAAAGTAGATGACCTTTCATGTGTTCTTGAATTTAGTTTGCAAGTATTTTATTGAGAATTTTTGTAACTGTGTCTATCAAAGATTAAAGCTTACAGTTTTATTTTTTGTTCTTGATGTTGTCTCTATTTGGTTTTGAAATTTATAAAATTATTGTCATAAATTAATTAATATTTCCCTGTGTTCACTTCAGGGCCCATCACAGAAATATGTTCTTGGCTTTAACTTCTCCAGTACATTTCTTCTGAACTATTTGGGGTTTTTTGTTTTGTTTTGTTTCTGTTTTGGTTTGTTTGTTTGTTTTTGTTTTTACTTCAGTGAAACACAACCAGCTTGATATGATTCTTTTACTGTTTTGGACAAGATCCCAAACAACTTAGGCTGACCTGGAACACCCAAAGTAGGTGAGGATGCCCTTGAACTCCTGATCCTCCCTCCTCTATTTAGCAAATGCTAGGATTAAAAATGAGTACTACCACAGGCAGCTTTTTTATTTACTTATTTTACAATAAATGAATTTACTTTTTTACAACTTAACAGTTAGCAGGAAGTTGTATCTAATAATCTTCCTCAGAATACAGATCAAATAAAAAGATTATTGTGTTATATAGAGTATAGTGTTAATAGAAGCAGAGAATTTATTCACAACAGGTTTTTGTTGTTGTTGTTTTGGTTTTGTTTGTTTGTTTGTTTTCTCTAAAATGTCTTTTAGGAGCAGAATGAGCTCAGCTCTAGTTTTCTGGTTGTGTGAAATCGTTACTCACAGAAATAGTGGCATATAACAGCCTAGGTTCAAGAAGGCTTGAAGGGCAAGAGCTGGAACCACGTGTGTGGCAGCTGATCTCAGCCATCAGCTGGGGGATCAGCAGTACTTGTTTAGCAGATGCAAGGCTCCATGCATCATCCTCAACACCACAGGGAAAAGAAAGCAAACACAGTCTGCCAAGGCTGGACTCCAGCAAGGATGTCATGCATCAAAGAGTATCATTGCTAGGAAACAACAATATTTAACTAATATCAACAGGCTTACATTAACAGTGTGATAAACATATATGAAAAAAAGACGAGCATCATTCTTGGCATTTCAAATATCATTTTTGCCATGTCCACAGTGGAAAAAAATGCGTAATTGTACAGTTTCACATAGGTAGTAAGAGGATATAAAATTTAAAACAAAAATAATTCCAATTTAAGGAGGACATTCCAATAAGCCATTGTATACACAAGCAACCAAACAGCTGCCACTATTCAGCTTGAACAATAAACACTGAGATCACCGTAGGGATGTGGAAGAATGGAAGCTTCTGTTACCAATTACCCAAACGAGGGATGTCCTTCAAGTGCAAGTGGGGCTTATTATAGACTCATATATAAAGGGAGCAAAGAATTTGTTAACATTCAAATGAACCACTGTATTCAGAAAAATCACTGGATTGAAAGGATTCCAATGTTTTCTGCTTTACAGAAAAATCATAAAAATTGATTTCATAGAAATTTGATCCATTTTGTTCAACTTTTGTCAGCTCAGACATTAAAAATATTCCATAAAATTTTAAAAAATTGAAATATGAAACAGTTACTCTTTCCTTTAGGCACAACAAATTTGGCATTCATGGTAGGTAGGTGATTAAACACATATACAGTTTGCTCCTGGTGCTAACACACACACACACACAAAACAGAAAGGAAGACCAGAAGAAGAACTTTATCTATGTATAAGTCCAAAAGGACATGTTAGAACAGATTGTTCCTCCCTCCCACCAAGAAGTCCCCTGACTACTTTCCTGCTGCAACCCCCTCTGTGCAATTGCCAAAGGGAAGGAAGGACTGTTTGTCTTGACCCCAATCACTGATGTGATGTGGTTTTTAGCTCCCTATGCTGTGATCTTGATGTATTTTTGCCTGGTTAACTTTTAATCCGTGGTAGAAAAGGGTGAGACCATTCTGAGGAAAATCAATCAGTCTGAGATCCAACAGTAGCATGCACTGCTCAGTTACAGAGTTCATTTGGTTGGTATAAACCAAAAGCATACTGGAACCTTGGGTAGCATGCACCATCCAATTCTGGAGACACCATAGACAGCGGGTGCTAAGCTTCCTGACTCACAGACCTTGAAATGCCTGGTCGATATTTTCTGCATTTAAGCCTGGCCTGAATATAAACTAAAGAATAGAAAAAGATGGTCTCCATTTTAAACTACTCATTCGAATGCCATTTTACAAACACATTTGCTTGTGATCTAAGACACCCTGTTTGTAGGTCTTCTGTATTTTAAGAGGCAGCTGAGACTTACATAGGAGGCGCTGAATCAATATTTCTGGTCATCCTCATTCAGGGAGCCACTAAAAGTTGTCTCCTATGCAGTCACCTCAGAACATAAAAGGATATCTAGCTCAGCAGCTGGTCTGGAGGCTTTCCTAAGAGTTATCCCAGAGACTGGGGTGAGGCATAGAAAAGGTAGACTCGGTCCAGCTGACCTAACAAGAAAGTGCATGTATGTGTCTCAATTTCAGTCACATCCTGTCATATGACCTCCAGGCAGCCAGGTTCACTTACATTGTCTAAAAGAAAGGTAAGAAGAAACCAGAGCTAAAATCACAGCCCCGTTCTGGTATTTCTAGCCACTGGTCAGGGCAGAACCAAGGATATTCCTAGCTAAGGACAAGGATCAGGGTCTCTGTCCCAAACTGCCTGATCATTTTCTATCTTGTGTTTGCATCATCAGCCAGAGCAGCTGATTACGGAGCTGGAATGTGAGATCTGCCATGCTTTAAATCTCAGTGTCACCCTGCTGCAAATGAAGTATGAGACCAAAGTAGAAAGAATAGTGGAAATGGACAGGGAGA
This sequence comes from Microtus ochrogaster, assembly GCF_000317375.1. Taxonomy (NCBI): domain Eukaryota; kingdom Metazoa; phylum Chordata; class Mammalia; order Rodentia; family Cricetidae; genus Microtus; species Microtus ochrogaster. The sequence continues at coordinate 60,502,092 of NC_022012.1, forward strand.
ATCCTATTTTATTTGTGTCTATTTTCCATGAAAACTATTCTCATAATTGCTTTGAGATTAAAAATTAGCCAGTGAGCTACACAATAAAGAAAAAACTAGTAGTATTAGATTCTTTTCAGATTTTTGGGTGGTGGCAGTGGCTTTTATGGTTATGTATATATTTGGTTTGGTTTGGGTTTGGGTTTAATTGTTGTGCTGGTCTGTTTGTTTAATTCCTTTCTCTGCTCCAGTTGAATTTTCCTCAGATTACATGAAGTCTAGGAAAGGGGAAAGACGCCATCACATAGCTCGTATAGGAGTTCCTTCTGTTTGTGTGTTGCTTTCATAGGATAATGAATAAAGAAACTACCTTAGCCTTGTTGATAGGATGGAACTTAGGTGGGTGGAGAAGACAGACCTGAATGCTGGGAGAAAGAAAGCAGAGTGAGAGAGCTGCCATGGAGCCACCAGGTCAGACATGCTGAATCTTTCCCAGTAAGCCACAACCTCGTGGTGATATACAGATTAATAGAAATGGGTTAAATCAAGATGTGAGAGTTAGCCACTAAGAGGGTAGAGCTAATGGGCCAAACATTAATTTAACTAATACCATTTCTGTGTGGTTATTTTGGGTGTAAGCTAGCCGGGCAGCCAGGACAAAAAAGGGACTCTCTCCCTATCAACACATAGCCATGGTCCCTCTGTCTTACCAATATCACCATATTTATATTATAGCATTTGCCATAAAGAGACCAGCACCCCTGAGTTTTGATAAGATTCTGTCAAGTGTCTGAATTTGTACAGAGTGAAAACTAGGCATAGGCACCATTTAAAATCTTACACATTAATGTTGGGAACTTTCTTGAGAATATGCCTGGAACCTATGATTCCATCTAGTTCCAAAGAAAATAGGATTCCTTTTTTTTCTTTTTAATTATTTTATACAGTGTATTTTGGTCATATTCTCTCTATTAATTCTTTCCAAATCCTATGCACTTCCCACCCACCTACCTATCCAGCTTCCTGTTATCTCTCTTTCTCTATCTCTCTCAAGTATACAGGAAAAATAGCAAAACAAACTAAAATGAGAAAATTAGAAAAAAATAAATTACCAAAACAGAAAATACATGTGCACGCACACACACACAAACACACATGCACAAATCATGGAGTTCATTCTGTGTTGGTCAGCTGCTCCTGGACATAGTACCTGCCCTGGAATATGGTTGATATGCCCAGTGACACTGAATCAGCTCAATTTCCTTTAAAAAAAAGCCATTAATGGTAAATAGCTTCTTGATTAGAAGTGGGACTTTGTACCCACTCCCCCTTAACAGCTAGCAGGGAACCTATACCTGATAATACTAAAGTGGCCAAGAACTTGTATAGGCCTTGGACCTAGGAGAAGACCTGTTATTTTGCCATAGCAATAAAATGACTCCTAATGACACTTTGCCCTACCCATAGATCAGAGCATCATCAGCCCTCGGAGAAGCTGCTTCTTTCGGTGACTGCCATTAACAAAGACATACACATCTGTATTGTGTGCAAAGAGCATGAGACTTTGAAGCACTCAGCTCCAGATGGAATGTCCTTACCAAAGGACAGGGGACTAGAGAGCGGTGGGGAGAGAGACAGACAGACAGGGAGCTACGTGGAAGAAGAGGTAGAAAGATTGCAAGAGCCAGCAGGGATGTATGACGCCAAGGAGACCTTATCTTCTGGACAGGACAGGATTGATGCACATATGAACTCGCAGAGACTGTGACAGCACACACAAGACCTGCACAGGTTCAAATGGGATCTGAGATTTCTAATAAATTTGTTTTGTGCTTTGATAAATTGGAACTCATGAACTCCGGACACATACAGAACTATTCAAGAATTCCAATTGACTACATCTGAAGACTATGAGCCAGCCACAGTTCGCTTTGGTTATGCAGCCTGCACTCAAGGTCTGAAACTTGGAAGTGAGCATACAACTGTGGTCCATCTCTTTTATTGGTAAGGTTTATGATAGTACATAGAATCTTGTTTCTCTTTATTCTTTTAGTATCGAATGTTGGGCATAAAAATTTGTAACTAAGCTGAGTATTGGGGGTTCAAAAACAAGTAACATTGTGAAGTATTTTTAATGAGTAAGAGAAGTGGCATAAATACGGAACTAATACATAACAGAAAAGATTTTTGGAAGCATAGTTTTCACAGATATTTCTATTTTAATGTATTATCTTTCCCTCTAAAAAATACTGTAACATTGAAATTTTTTTATTACAATGAAAACTGGAGTTCTAGGAATATAGCACCTGTGTATTGAAGCCCTGGGTTTGATCAAGTCTCTGGCATGAAATAAACCAAGGATAGTGTACAAACCTGTCATCATTTGAACACTCAGATATTGAGGCAGAAGGACCATAAGTATAAGAAAGTCTTTGACTACATAGTGAGCTCAAGGCAAATCTACTTTACAAAAGACCTTGTCTCAGAAAGAAAATGACAGACATACAATAGGAGAGAGAACGAGAGAAAGATGTTAGCAGAGGGCTTAGCACTAAGCTCTCATTAACAAACTTGTCTGTTCCTCCATGTTCTTCTAAGAACCACATGTACCCACTTAAGTCCCACCATCACTCAAATAAGAAGCATCAATCTTTCCCCAAAGGGAAGATTGGTGCCCCAGTTTCTGAGTGAAACAACAAAGAGCAGACACTCAGGCTTGTGTCTCTGAGTGCTCTCTATCTCCGACTGCCTATCTATCTTTCTTCCCCTTCCCTCCCCACCTCTCTATTTCTCTCTTTCACACACACACACACACACACACACACACACACACACACACACACGAAAGCATATAAAAATGTGAGATATGCCCCACGCCCCCTAAATCAGGAGGGATCCAGGCCCATAGATACATAAATCTGCCTGCAAAGTAGAATACATTCCAAAGTGAAACGAGTGGGGTTAACTCGGTACTAATGAGCTGCTGTGTTTCTGTCTTCCTCCAGCAGAGAGAAGAAAGTGATTGTAGATGTAAGGAAATAAAGGGTTTGATGAGCTTCCCACACCCTCTCCCCTTTTTTATTTCTTAGAGGACATGATTATTTCCAAAATATTTACTTAGCAACATTGGGTTTCTATTCATTTATTGACTCGTCACAGGTTAATTAGTATTGTGTAAATTAAAACTTGATCAAATATAGTCTCTGGATTTTTTCTAGTGACAGAAAAAAGATTTATGCTTCTAGAAGAGGCGGGTCCTTGAAATTGCAGGTGGGAGAAGTCTCTGACAATGTAATTTCCTCCTGTAATCACTGAGGGAAACCAGAAAAAGCAAAGCTCATAAACAGCCTTCCCATGTGCTGGACTCTGGCCTTCCTCTACCCCAAGAGAAGTTGGAGTGGAGAGCCAAGAGCTGCTAGGTGGAGATAGACGTGCAGAGCCGCAGTGTCTGCCTGGGAGACAGTAAAAGCAAAAGGAATAAGAACAATGGAGCCAAAGAGATGCAGAATTCACCACAGCTGGGGAACCCAGGTATTAGTAAACAGAACTGTCCCAGGGACTTGACCCAAATCAGGAAACAATATACACTCTTCCAGAGTCTCCTTCATTTATTTTTCTCCTAGAATGAAAAGCCAATGTTGCACCCTTGGGAACTGTTAAAAAAAAAAAAACCTAACCTTCCCTAAACACACACAAGGCATTTTGTGTCATTTAAATCAAAGTAAACTTTAGTGTTAACTATCCATAAATGCCATTAGGAACATGCTGTTCTTCCTTAGTCTATCTCCCTGCCTTTTTTCAACTGACAAAAGAAAAAAAATTGAAGCAATTGGAGAATTGAGAAAACTGAGGCAGATTTCCTTTATTCCTGTCTTATTCAGTCATTTGGAATAATATTGATTCAGAAGGCCTTATTCACATCAATGGTGAACATGTTTAACAGAAAAAGGAGGCCATGAGCAAAACCACAACTCACAACACTTAAAAAACTCATCAGTCAAGATTACTTACACTCAGTTGTTCAACTGACAACAAGACTGCTTTTCTAATCAAAAATGAGAGTTTGAGAAATTGCCACACTGACATCCAAAGAGGATGTACCAGTTTATCCTCCCACCTGCAATGCAGAAGTGTTTGTTCCCTTTACCCCACATCCTTTCCAACAAAAGTTGCCATCAGTGTTTCTGATCTTGGCCGTTCTGACTAGTGTAAGATGGAATCTCAGAGATATTTTGATTTGCATTTCTCTGATGGCTAAGGATGTTGAGCATTTCCTTTAGTGTCTTTCAGCCATTTTAGATTCCTCTATTGAGAGTTCTCTGTTTAGGTCTGTACTCCATTTTTTTTATTGGATCCTTTGTGCTTTTGGTGACCAATTTCTTGAGCTCTTTGTATACTTTAGAAATCAGCCCTCTGTTTGATGCAGGGTTGGTGAAGATCTTTTCCCATTCTGTAGGCTGCCGTTTTGTCTTGTTGATCATGTTCTTTGCTTTACAGAAGCTTTTAAGTTTCAAGAGGTCCTATTTATTAATCATTTCTCTCAGTGTCTGTGCTACTGGGGTTATATTTAAGAAGTGGTCTCCGGTGCCAATGCGTTCAAGTGTACTTCCCACTTTCTCTTCTATTAGGTTCAATGCGGCTGGCTTTATATTGAGGTCTTTGATCTATTTGAACTTGAGTTTTTATGGCAATTTCTCAGAAAATTAGGAAACAACCTTCCTTAAGACCCAGCAATACCACTTTTGGGTATATACCCAAAGGATGCTCAATCATACCACAAGGACATGTACTCAACTATGTTCAAAGCAGCATTGTTTGTCATAGCCAGAACCTGGAAATAATCTAAATGCCCCTCAACTGAAAAATGGGTAAGAAAAATGTGATAGGGGCTGGAGAGATGGCTCAGTGGTTAAGAGCCCAGGCTGCTCTTCCAGAGGTCCTGAGTTCAATTCCCAGCAACCACATGGTGGCTCACAACCATCTGTAATGAGATCTGGCGCCCTCTTCTGGCATTCAGGCATACATGGAGGCAGAATGTTGTATACATAATAAATAAATAAAATCTTTTAAAAAAAAAGAAAAGAAAAATGTGGTACATTTACACAATGGAGTACTACACATCAGAAAAAAATAATGATATCTTGAAAATTGTAGGCAATGGATGGATTTAGAAAGCATCATATTGAGTGAGGTAACAGACCCAGAAAGACAAATGTCATATGTACTCACTTATAAGTGGCTTTTAGACATAAAGCATAGAAAACCAACCTACAATTCACAATCCCAAAGAATCTAGACAATGATGAGGACCCTAAGAGAGACATACATGGATCTAATCTACATGGGAAATAGAAAAAGACAAGATGTCCTGAGGAAATTGGGAGCATGGGGACCATGGGAGGGCATTGAAGGGGAAGGGAGAGGCAGAGAGGGGAGCAGATAAAAATGTATAGCTCAATAATATCAATTAAAATGTAAAATAAAAGAATAAGAGTTTGATAAAAAAGTATGGGTGACCACATGATGTAATCTCACTCATCAAACTATGCCCTTTGCGTATTTGTATAATCTACTTCAATTAAAGGCTAAAGAATAAATACCATGATATTACAAAATATAAGACAACAGAAAAGGAGGTAGGAGAAGAGAAAGAAAGAATGGGTAGAGAAGGTTTTGTTTTAATATGGCTACTGGCAAAATTAAAATGCTTCCAGATTTTGAGTAAGTATCAACAGTTCCATTAGAATGCAAACACTTTGGGAAGTGGGAGTGATAAGAACAAACTAGAGAAGAAAATAGAATTTCTGGGGAAAGATGAAGCCACACACCTTTGGGGACACTTCTAAGTCCTTATGAAGTGCTTGAGAGTCCACTAGACACAACTTTGCTACTCCTGTGGTTATGGGAACAGAGAAGTCAGTAATTAATCCAGGGAGGCCTCAACAAGGGAGCCTTTCTGTCCAATTCCCTCTATATACAGAGTTGCACTATTGTACTTTCCTGACTCTGGAAAACAACAACTGGGAAAGATAAGAAAATGTAGGTACATTAATTAGATCAAATGCTGCAACCCCAGACTGATGTCATTACAGGCCTCATGGAGGCTCATCCAACACACAAGCATCAAAGCCAAGGCTAGAAACCAAATTCCTGACTGGAGGTCTGAGTGCACTTTCCATAATATTACTTCAACTTAATTTGGGAAATCAGCTTAAGAAGAAAAAAATTATAAATAGGTATACTTAAGTATTTATGTGTGTGCTTGTGTGTGTATAAACATACACATTTCTATGTATGTGTGTGTGTGTGTATAGGCACCAGCACAAGTAGAATTATTATCCTTGAGTCAAGAAGAAACCAACCAAATTGCCACCATCCCTCCAACTCTGAGCATCAACTGTACTATTTTAATTATGAAAGTGTGAAAAACAACTCTATAAAATGTAGTGTTGTTGTGCACCTTTTATATGCCGAGCACAGTGTTTGTGATCACCACCATCAGGCCAGTTATAATTCCAAGGTTGTTAAAGACCAGTGAAGACAGAGATTGACATGTGTAAAATCTACTTTCTAGTCACATTCTTACAATGTCTTCTCTACCCATGGCAAGCCCTCTCTGTCATAAGTGTATTATATGTCAGAACTAACACAGGTCATCAAGTGAAATAAAAGCTATGAAATCTTTAAGTCAATGTTTTATATAAGTCATATTTTACTATTTACTATAAATATATTATATATAAATACGAAATATAACTTAAATATATCCAGTAGTCCGTCATTTTGTTTACCAGATGACACAGTTGTCAAGTTGGGACAGTTCATGTAGAGCTGGTCTTATTCTGTGATCATATTTTAGCCCCTCACATATCTCAGTACAAAGCTCCACTAAGTAAGTAACATGTACTTAGAAACCAAATGTCCGTGACAGCCTTGGAGCCACTGGAATGAGAAAACGTATAAGTTTCCTGCATTATCATCTCCTCAGTATCTCATTTTAAGAGCATGTTTTTCTGAAATAAATACTTATTTCTTTTAAGACTACAAAATGACTAGTTGGTGATTATTTTTTAAAAAATATACTTGGGCACCAGGAAAAACGAATCTAGCAATTTTCCACAAGGCAACTTTTCCCCCAAGCTCTATTTGTTTTCAGATAATACAGTATGTTTTAGATTTTAAATTTCAGACTTGGCATGCCTATTCCTCAATGAGAAACACATTCTTTAGGAAGAGAAAGCTTTTTTAAGAATGTGAACAAGTATAACAAGGATGAGAAGTTGTGTGCTAAACTGTAGTGCACTTGAATATAACCCGCAGATGTCCCTGACCCTCCCTGCACCAAATGAGATAAAAGGCAATTGCCAAACTCCATGGTTGCCTCTGATGAATATAGTAGCTGACAGAAACTAGAGCATTACAGGTGCCAATGCTATTGCAGCAACCCACATGAGCATAGCATATACGATATTTGAATCCTGAGGGAGCGATAGCAGTGGCCAGTGATGTAGTGATGTGATGTGGGAGTGTCATATATCAATCTGTTGATTTCATTGGTTAAGTAATAAACAAACTGCTTGGGCTCATAGCTTAGAACATAGGTGG
>NC_022012.1:60513017-60517231 GCF_000317375.1 Microtus ochrogaster
GGGCGGCCGGGTGCCGGGACGCAGCCCACCACTCCTATTACTACAGTGATGCCTGGCAGCATAGTGAATCAACAAACTGAAAAGAGTGAATTCTAACAGAAGAGCCTTAAAGGAAGCTCTGCCGTGTGATTGCTAATTCCATGTTCATTTACGTGTACATGGTAGCCCAAATACCCTGTGAGGTCTTAACCAGAAGTCAATATTCAAAGAGAGGAATACTCACAAGATAGCACTGTCCTAGTCTTACTTATACCAAAGGCTTTGTAATAAATTTATAACCGATGATTTGTTTATAGGTATAGTAATCTTTGTTATTTTAAATGCATGTTCTTCAAGATAAATGATGAGTTAGGAATACTGAACACACTCTATCCTTTGCCTGAACGTGCAAAGTCAGAGTGCAGCATTCAAGATGAGAGCTACTCAGGATGCACAACCATACTGATCCTGCCTCAGCCATTCCCGTGGAGAACCTGATGGCCTGACCTTTTTTTATGGATGATCCTGTCATCAGGAGAACAAGATGCCTATTTCGAGAGTCAGAATTTTTTGGTAGGGCTTTATTCTTAGGATGCGAGCAAGACTTCAAAGTTACTCAGTGCAATAGACACATCTTTCCGTGTTTGTGTGCTAATGAGTTAGTCTTTAAAGTGCACACTTTTATCATATCTCATATAGAACTGGGCATCTTTACATCAGTGTTTCATGTTATGATTAGCAGTGTGTTTGAGGCTTTCACCCTGGGTATTCCATAAAATCCTTGTGCATCTTGTAAAAATGGCATCTCAGATTGGTAACACTTCACACTTCATATGATCTACTCCAAGATCTCCGCTCTGTATCCTCTGGACAGAGAGTTAATAGAAGGAAAAATGCATCATTCAACAACTCATAACTGCTATAAGACCACCAGTATTCCCCCAGAGAAGTTGGCTGGATGTCTTGATTGGCATTAGGTAACTTTGAGCCATGACAACCCCTGACATACTTAGGAAATTGTATCTAGAGACTACAACTAGATAGGAAACTACTAGAAAAGTTTAAATGCAGAACCGAGTTTGGGAAATACCAATCTAGTTAATATTTACCATGAAAGGCACTAACCAGGCAAGTTTAGTGACTTGACCAAGAGTACAGCACAAATGGAGTGGTCCTTTGTGCTTGTTGTAGTTGTGGTAATAAATAACTCCAGCACTTAGCCATGTCAAACATATCAAATTTCAGTTCTGGGGGTTGGGACTGCAGCTTAACCTGATGTCTCTGCTCGGCATCTTTCATAACGTTGTATGCAGGCAGCTACCAAGGGTGAGGGTCCATTTGAAAATCTTGACTGAAGGAGAAAGTCAGTTTCCCAGTTCACTCATATGGTTGTTGAAGTACATTCCCAAAACCTAAGTATTTCTCCATTTAGTCTTGCTTACAATAGTCACTTATTAATACTTCAGAATGTGTTGACTTTCGTCAAATCAGAAACACAGACGAAATAATGGAAGGATGGAAATCATACATACTGCGGAAGGTAAATACATGTGCAGGAAATGCACAAAAGAATTAACACAACTTTCTCTGATAAATTAAACAACTAAATTTTTCTTGTTATTTGTATTCTTCTAGTTGTAAGACTTTCTATAAATGAAAAATGCAAATTATTGTAATAAATGAACTTTTAATGTTTTAAAACATTTTCGCAATGTGAAGTAAGTTGTGATTTCATGGTTTTTTTTTTTTTTCAAAAAAGCATTGCTGGCTGCATTTAGGACTTTTTTCATTTAAAATTCAGAATTATAGCTCCTTGGATGTGATTTTTCTTCCTGGATATGTCTAAAACCAAAAAGAGATTTTTTTTTTAAGTCTATTCCAAATTCACAACTCATGACAGTTTGCAGAAGTAGGGAAAAAATGTGGAAGTTAAGGCCAAGTACCTCCAGTCTTTCAGACAGAAATGGTCAGAACGGTCAGATGAAAATGCTTTTGAATATCTGCCATTCCCAAGGCATAGATCAATCTACAGTTCTTTGCTCTGTCTGGCCACTTCTCGTAGAAAAATAGGTCCTGTCTAAATTAACCCCTGGAAACCTAGAGCTCACCACAGTATCTCCAAAAGCAGTCATTCGATGCCCAGGCCCTCACCCACATCCGGCTTCTGGCACTATGTGCAGTGTCTAACAGCTTTAGATATTTTCTTTCCTCACTGTGCTTGGGCCTGACTACTCACCAGTGTTCCCCAAATCTAACGAACACACCCCACTCCTTCAAGAGACGTTCCGGGGCCAGAAACAAGAAGAGGGACTAGAAATTATGCTGATTTAGGCGAAAGAGATTTTGGGGTGGCATATAATTATTGATGCTGAGACAGTAGAACAACCATATACACTTTCTCCTGTTTCAGAGAGAAGACTGAGCCATGACCCCACACAACGAAGCTGATTGTTTTGTCCCTAGCATGTGATTTATTTTCGTTAAATCAAGATGGTTTACTTTATTAACAGATCAGCAAAGCTTAGTTCTGTCTTAAATGTTTCCAGAGCGTGATTCTTTCAGAGGATCCCACTGCGGTAATATAAACTGTGCATATGGTCACACACAATTATAAGCTTAGAAGAGACTGTAATTCCATGACTTCATCACAGTGGCTTTTGGGACTGGAATAGTAATTACAGCTGTGCTCACTGCTCTCATTATGGTCCCTCATATGAAATAATAGGCTCCTTCAAATTTTTTTCTGAGAAATGGGGTTTTCAGAAAGAGGGGATCTAAGTAATAACTCAAATTTACAATGTAATGAATTATTCTTATCAATTTATGATCATTTCCTTCCTTTCATTTAGCATTACCCAATAAAAATTACAACCTGTAAAGACGGTCTGGTAAAAGCCACTTCATAAAGTCAAACTACGGCTTGATGGAACCAGGAAAACCAACTTTCATACAGATTTAAGTAAATAGAAACAGTGAAGAGGTTACTGTTTGATATTAGCATTATATATTACAAGTTCCCCCTTGAGACCCTGAAAACCTTCCAATGCATCTCTTCATCCCTGAGAACTTCCATACATGAAAAAGATGATCAAAACTGTTAAGAAGCAGTAAAACTAAACAGATTACAAATGAAAGCCAATCTTGATTTCTCGAAATTTTCCCCAAAACCATCCCTATGAAATCACATTTAGCAAAATATGACTGTCATGATCACTACAACCAATATAAAAGAAGTTAGTATGTTAGAACCTAGGATCTAGTAACTAAGAAAAGTAAGAGAAGAGTGTGACAGGGAAATCCGAAAATGTAACAAAATTTACAAGCAGCTAAGCACTTCATAGCTTGAAACTTCAGCTCATTTAAAAATCTAAGGGGCCTATGACACATTCTTTCCAAGGAAGGACTGAGGGACACCGTGACATGTGCACTACATCCTTTTCCTGAGAGCTTCCCTGAGGGTGGTCTGTAGTGATATTTCATTTGTATTTTAGAAAATAAATCTTGCCTGAAGTTCAGAGAGTAAAACAGCTGCCCTCAGCCTTACAGACCAGGCAGTAGTGACATACACCTTTAATCCCAGTAGTCACACAAGTTTGCCTTGGAAACTGTGTAGTAGTGGTGCTTTATATTCCTAGAGAGGAATATAAAACAGGAGGAGACAGCTCTCAGACAGTCTCATTCTGAGATTCCTGGAGGCAGGATCACCATTTTGGACTGAGGTAGAGGTAAGATCCAGTGGCTGAGTGTTTTGCTTTTCTGACTTTCAGACTGAACCCCAATTTCTGTCTCTGGGTTTTTATTAACCATGCTACAGCGGTCAAAATACATCACCATCAGCTTCCAACCCCATGTGGCATGAGCATTAAATGACAAACTACTACCATGCCATTGCTCCCCAAATAAAAGGTTACTGTAATCTGTCTTCTATGAGTTTTTGCTTTCTTTACCGAAGAAACAGTTACTATCCCAGGGAAAGCAAAACCATTAGATTCTCCATGAAAAGCATGTATTGTATTTACCCACTCTAAGCATTAAAACTGCCTGAAAAAGAAACCTAGTGGTTATATTTATCTGTGAAGAAACCCAGAGAAATTACTACCAAACAGTATTTATGGAGGTCACTATGGACTATCTCAAGAACAACATCGTGCCGGGCGATGGTGGAGCACGCCTTTAATCCCAGCACTCGGGAGGCAGAGGCAGGCGGATCTCTGTGAGTTCGAGACCAGCCTGGT
>NC_022012.1:60517331-60522679 GCF_000317375.1 Microtus ochrogaster
AAAAAAAAAAAAAAAAAAAACAAGAACAACATCGTTTATTGTAGTAAAAAGTCTCTTTGGTTACAATACATATTAATGATTAGCTATACATAAAAATAAGTTGGTTTTCATATCTTATGACCCAACTAGGACTACAATTGTCCCAAGGAAAACAGAATCTAATCAAAATCAAAACAAAAAGTCTCAGAAATGTATTTATAGTTCAGCAATATAGGAGTAAGGTTTTTAAAAGAGTGTTATCACAGATGTTTATCATGTCCTCCTGCTCCAAACTAGACCCTTAGTGGCTAGACCATGAAGGAAACCTTCTCCTCAAAAGTCTGTGAAGGCCCAGAGTAGCAGTGGGTTTGTTTATGTAAAGCACAGGAGGGAGACAGAAGACTTGGAAGAATTCCTTTGGCCTTGGTGGTAAATTAAAAGGCAGGCTTCCAGGACCCTGAGACCCAGTACTCTGGGGGGCTTGCATTCCAGGGAAAGGAGGGCAAAAATGAGAAAGATGGGAAGGAGAAGGAGATGAAGGAGGAGGAAAAGGAGGAGAAGGAAGAAGAAGAGAAAGTCCTCTTCCTGGAAAATGGAAAGCAGGACAGCAGCAGAGCCTGGTGTGAGCTGAGAAAGGATCAGTAGCTCTGGAGAGGATACAGAGCCAAAAATGCGAAATTCAAATAGATGCAAATGAGGCATCTCAGGTGCCCTTGAGGGTCAGATGGTTCTTGCAAAGCTGGAGATCAGCTGATTTCTGAAGAGAGGGTTGGAGACACAGAGATACCTGGGTTAATTTGGAAAAAGCAAAACTCTGGAAGATATCTGAGGTAATCTGGAACTGTGTAATGTTTCTTACCACCAAGACTGAATGCTAAGGAAGTGAGATTAAAATTATTTGCAAGACAGAGTTATATTTGGACACACCTTGTGAAAATGGGACCTACTAAGTAATAGTACATGCAATATGTTCAGTAAGTCCTAAAACCCCTCCCAAGTTCTTCTTCCAAGAAAACTGAGCAGGATCACCAAGACAAAGAAGCTGGCCTCCTCAAGAACTTCTCTATCCATCTTACTCCCTGCGGTCAGCATGGATATGGCTGCTTCTGCATTTTCATTCCTAAGCAGTCATCTTTCCTTGTTCTAAATTTAGTTGTTCAGTCATCAGCTGATCCCTATGAAAGCTACAGATGCCTTCCAATCTCCTCAATAAAATATTGGCTGCAGGCAGGCTATGTTAATAGTCATCTCATCTAACATCAAACAGTAATCTGTCTGTGAGTCTGGGGACTGTTTGCTATTCTGGTAGATAGTTTACGGATACAAAGCAGACAGAAGTTGGAAAGGCCATTCATATGAATCAGGTGTGCTTTGTCATGTCAGCACAGTCAGTGAGTACTCTCAGGAGGCGAGGAGGAGTGGGGAACAAAGTCATGAATCTGAGCTGAAAAGTAGATCTTCCATTGCATACTTCAGTGATCACCAGAATTCTTGTGCAGAAATCTTTAACCCCAGAGGCAGAAGCTGAGAGGCATCTAATGCCAAGCAGATTACACAAACTTCTAAAGAGTATTACCACATTATCCTGAGCTCATGGGTGACCTTGTGTACTTTCTAAATAAGATTATCATCCCCTTGCAAGTAAGAGCTAACATTTGTCTCTTGTCATGACCGGTCCTACAGTGGTGTCTGACTCTACATGTAGTAAGTGATGACAGAGGGAGATGAAGTATCTAGACAAATTTGTAAGTGTGATGTTCATACATCTGTCCAGTTTTGTGAAATAGACAAGCAAAGCAGAGTTAACGTTCTTTCTCCTATCCTCTTCTATGTTTAAATGAGATCATTTCACCAAGAACTGCAATGTCCTCCAATCATTAAGAAAAAAACCACAACATCCACTTCAAGGTAAACAGGAAATCATGTCCTGGGATACTGGTCAGCTAAAGAAATCTTCCCTTCTGTCTCGAAAAACCAAAAAAAAAAAAAAAAAAGAAATCTTCCCTTAGAAGGAAGAAGCTCCCGTAAAAACACAAGGTTACCAGTTTGAATTGAAACTAAGCTCAGACTCTATTCAGTCAGTGACGTCACTATGAACTTGGACATGTTAAGTACCTTGCACTTGGTCTTCACATATTAACTATTAACTGAAAGGAAGGGTCCTACAGGCTCTTTCTGTTCTTGGTAGACCAAAAGATTAAGTCGCTGTTTGCATAGCTATATGATATTAGAAGGTTTTCTTATATGTACTCCATAATTTAGTCTTTTCAAAATTCATATGTACTCTATGACTTAAAGACTACATTTTTCTATTTAATATGTGAGTACAGAGAGGCTACAGAGCTATTCAAGGTCATGCAGCTTTTTCTTTTTTCCTTCTTGAGCTCAGGATCCCCCTGAGTCTACACCACCTGGACTGGTCTTCGTGAAGCATTTAGAGAGCAAATCCAGGGGTTCTCACCCTTTAGGGCCCTGGCTCTTTTCCACGTCATCTTGTTCTCCTTTTCTACAGGAAAAAAATGGGTTGTTTGGTACTGCTTTTTCAGAAAATTATGCAGCGAGATAGCCTATTTCATATAAAAGAATATAGAGTAGTCTAAATTATGATTATGAATCCGTAACACATCAGAAAAAGAAGAGCCATGTGCAACTGCTGTGTGTCTGCTAGAATATCTAAGACATCTAGAACCTAAACACAGATCTTAGAATATCTAAGGTGTCTAGAACCTAAACACAGGTCTTAGAATATCTAAGGTGTCTAGAACTTAAACACAGATCTTATGGTTATAGATTTTCCTGAGGAGATAAATGAATTTGGAGATGCATTATCTCATTTCCTGTGGCAAAGTTTTCTAGTTCTGGCTCCGAGAGCACTCTCAGACAAGGAGCCAGTTTAACTACTGATGGAATCCTGGCCCAAGGGTCCTGGCTTCAGGACAGCTTTCTGTCACCCGGAGCCTTTGGAGAATATGCAAATACTCCGTACAGAGCTGACCTGAGAAGAGGATTCAATCATGAATTCTTAATCTTTTTTCTTAATCACACGAACACTGACTTTCATTCCATGCATAACCTTGGCTTCTTACTAACTCTCCTACATAAGTTGACTATAAAGGCACAAGGAAAAGCAAAGACACTGCTAGCTAATTGCTCCAGCATATAGCTTAATCCCCGGCGCAGAGTGCTTCACGGAGCATGATTTCTGTGTGTTGGGTGTGTAAGATGTTGATTAGGAAAAAGAAATGTTTGTTTTCCTGCTTGCTATCCTTCTAGGAAAAAGTAGATGATCAGTGTGGTTGATATAGAAATACAAACATAACAAAGAGCAGCAAATGTTTACATAAAGCCTCAGCATAGTTGTTAGCTCTGTTTGGGCTAGCTCCTTGTTTACTAGGTGTGTGTGTGTGTGTGTGTGTGTGTGTGTGTGTGTGTGTGTGTGTGTGTTCATGGGCTTTGAGAATGAGAAGCCTCTGAATTTTTTCTAATTATCTCTCTGCACAGAAAAGAAACCCAGAGAAAAGAAGCTCATTTTCTTCTGCTTGACCAGATTTACAGACCACTGTGAGTTGCAAGATGGATTATTTGTTTCTAAAAAAAAAAAAAAAAAAAAAAAAAAAAAAACTGGGTGCTGCGAATTAAACTTGGGCACAGTTTATCACTTAGAATTTGTGGGCAATTCCATTAAGAAACAAAATTCTTTCTTATCAAAAATAGCATTGACTCAACCTAAGCCTATGCCAACAAATAAACGGGTAAAGAAAATATGGCATACATACACACTGACTTTTTCAGGCACAAGAAGAACAAATTTAAACCATTTTCAGTAAAATGAACACAACTGGAAATAATCATGTTGACTGAATTGAGCTAAATGTGGTGGGTTTTTTCTCATTTATGACTTCTAGGTAGATACATAAAATCATGTATGTATGTATGTATGACATGAACGTAAAGCAAATCATCTAGGAAACAAAGAGGACTAATGAGTAAGAGAAAAAGAGGCATTATAGGGTAGTATAATTAGTGGACAACATACATTTATATGCGAAGATCCTTTGTAGCACAATACCATATAATAATGAGGATATACAATGAAATTTTAAAACAGTAAGTGAAAAAAGTTCTAACATTGTGAGAAATGTGTAAAGCATTGTCCTCTGTTCAATAGGCAAACCATGAAAAAACAGATAACACACTGGTCCTACCTTCATGGGAAGTCCAAAAAAGGTTTAAAGTGGATCAAAGAATGAGGTCTGGATAAAGTAGAACAGGGGATCCTCAGGTGTTGATCATGGGGCATAAATTTCAGATCAGCAAGAGAGATGATAACTACAAAAACTAGTTAATAGCAATGTGTTCTGTTTTATAATCTGTAAGAAAGAAGATTTTACATGTACTCAATTATTTAAAAAATTATAAATACATGAAGAAATGTATATGCTAAGTGGCTCCATTGAGGCTTTTCAGAAAGTAAACCTGGTTCACATCGTTCTGGACATGGTAAGTAAAGACAATAAATTTTACCTAATTTTAAAAATATAAATGATAGATTATTAAGTTGGTAAATATACCTGCAACAGCTAGAACTCTATAATGAATTAAATAAGGGAAAGCAGACAGAAGATAAATGAAGGCCTATTCCAAGTAAGAAACTATTTGAATGCTAAATCACTCGGGAGTATCTGAATAGGGTTGGTATAAGACTGTTCTCTTCCTGAATATGATGCCTATGGTAACTGTTTTTAGTTTATTTCTCACACACAGACAGACGTAGAAATCTACTTTAACCCCTTAAGAGTTCTCCAAGTTAAAGAAGTTGAGATATATATCTCATGACCAAATATATGTGTCAGTGACCCCAGTATTCTGATTCAACGTTCCTCTCCCCCTGGTATATGTAAATTTGCTCATAAAACTTAGACGTGTGGATAGAGCAACTACAGTATTTCCAGTTCATTAATAGCACAGAGTCGAATCGCTGAACTTGTCCTATCTTATGGAACTGAGCTTACACGATGAGGCAGTATGAAAAGATGAAATAGGAAGATAAAGGAGCACTTCATTCTGAAGTCTGGTTAAGAGCCTCTCAAAAACTGGATCAATAATCTAATTCTCATAATATGAACTTTTTTTTCAAA
This sequence comes from Microtus ochrogaster, assembly GCF_000317375.1. Lineage (NCBI taxonomy): Eukaryota > Metazoa > Chordata > Mammalia > Rodentia > Cricetidae > Microtus > Microtus ochrogaster. The sequence goes on from NC_022012.1 coordinate 60,522,449, forward strand.
TAGCAGTGTTAAAAATAACAAAACATCATGCTTAAGGCTTAAGCATCTATGCCCTTTCTCCGTTCCCAAAAGTCATGCTGAAATTTTCTGGGAATTTCAAGAACATGTGAATAAACTTTGTTTACAGTAAAAACATCTGGATTCAAGAGGGAGCCCCAAGAGAGTTGTAACACCCATGCATGGTCTGCAAAGAGTTGTAACACCCATGCATGGTCTGCAGAGAGTTGTAAC
>NC_022012.1:60522779-60528906 GCF_000317375.1 Microtus ochrogaster
TGCAGAGAGTTGTAACGTCCATGCATGGTCTGCAGAGAGTTGTAACACCCATGCATGGTCTGCAGAGAGTTGTAACGTCCATGCATGGTCTGCAGCAGACGCAGCACTGAAGCGCAAAAAAAAATTTGTCAAGTCACTTATATCTTCCAATCCAAACAATGAGCCAAGTAAAACTGTCATTATTGAACAAAAAAGAAAAAAAAATGGATGGTTAAAAACAAGATAAAAAAAATCATTACCATAGAGTCATACAGAAAATGCTTCAAAGAATCCTTCAACCTGGAGAAATGATAAACACCTTCATAAAGTTACAGGAAATAGTCATACTAAAAGAGTGGTAAAGCAAATGAAATACAGAAATATTCAAAACACATTTTAAAACATTTTTAAATAGACAGAGTTGGAACCAGATGACTCAGTAGAAGTCTGAGGACCAAAGTTTGATACCCAGGACCCACATAGTGAAAGGAGAGACCCAATCCCAAAAGTTATCCTCTGACCTATCTCTCTAGTTGTAGCATGCATGCACATAGGCACATATGCATATAATAAAAAGACAAAATTCATACGTAGCTTTTAATAATAACTCTTTTTTTGGTTTTCTGAGACAGAGTTTCTTTGTAATTTTGGAGCCTGTCTTGGTCTAGCGCTTGTAGACCAGGCTGGCCTCAAACTCACAGTGATCCACCTGCCTCTGTTCCTTTTAATAATAACTCTTGATAGTAGTGTTCTCAGCTTTCCAATCAACTGCACAGACAAGTAGATTGGTTAACAAGGAAGATGTTTTGTTTCTAGTGATTTGTTGCTGGCTAGAAATGTACCTCATCATAAATGGCACAGCCAGGGTAAATATATTGAAAATTCTACTACAGGGACATGGAACCAGGAAACAAGTAGGTGTACTGCCCCGATATCTGATAAAATTTATTTCAAACTAAAATTAGTCAAAGAAACAAAAGATAATTCATACTTGCTAAAGGGACAATGCACAGAACATGCATGGACCCAACTTCATAAAACAAATGTGACTAGACATTAGAACAGAGATTAACTTCAACACGACACAAGTGCATGACTTCAGCAATATAATCTCACCAAACAGACATGCACAGGACAAAACAAACAAATTAAAAAAAAATAAATATCCAAGTTAAGTGACAGGACAGGTCAAATGGATCTAACAACCATTTGTAGAAAATTACATCCAAATGGCAAAACACAGTCTTCTCATCAGCCATAGAACTTCCTCAAAAGAGATAATATAATAGAACACAAAGCAAACCTTGACAAATGGAATAATTGGAATCATTTCTTACATTTGACTGCAATGGAAAAAACTAGAACTCTATAGTAAGAGAAATTATAGAATATACAAAAACTCTTCAAGATTGAACAGCACACTATTGAATAATGAATAGCTCATCATATAAATTGAGATGGAAACAAAGATAATATTAGAAAAGAATTAATGTAAGAATTAAAATTGATAGCTATAAAAAAGATAGGAAAACCACTTTATGATAAAGATTATACGCAGGACTGTCAGAATGAGATGCTCGAGAAATAATGCCAACATGTGACAAATGTGACCTCGTGAATTATACATTTTTTATAGCAAAAGCAGTAAAGAGATACCCACAGAAAACATTTGCTGTCTATACAACTGGTAGAGAATCAATGCCTATACTATACCTCGAACTCAAACACCTAAACAAGAAATCAAACAACTCAATCAATAAATAGGCCTGTGAAATAAATAGCTTTTAAATGACAAAATGCAAATGGTCAATAAACATGGTAAGTGTCCATCCTCACTAGCCATGAGAAAAATGAAAAATAAAACCCCACTAAGATTCTATCTTACCTTAGCTTCGATAGCTCATTAAGAAAACAGGTAATACCAAATGTTATGTGTGCAAAAACCCTTATATGCTGTTCAGGAGACTATGCACTAGCACACTGTACGAGGCAGCAAGACCTTAGCACGATTGATGCCACGTTAGAGGCACCATTCCAACCTTGAAATTTAGCATGCAGGTCCCAACACCTGCCAAAACTGGAACAAAGACCTAGTGCAAACCTTGTTCCAGGAAAGTCCCCGAGTAAAAAGTCACAAATGCACTAAGCTTGCTTTTCTCCTCCATTGTCTCCTGCAGTTCCACTTCTTGCTAGCTGAAGCATGCCTACCAGGATGTGGTTTTGTGCATAAAAGACAAAGAACTGTAAGGCTTAGGGGCTGCAGAATTTGGGTAAGTTCTCTGTGCAGCTGCTGGCCAGCAATACAGACTTTCTTTCAGACTTTAAGAGTATCTATGCTGTGGTCTCTGGTAGACTTGCCTCACACACCACTATGGATATCAGTTTGAATATTTCTCAAAAAAAAAAAAAAACCTAGAAATGTATCTACTATATCACTCAGGAAAGCTGTTCTAGCTGTTTGCCTGTGGGCCTCCAAGTCAGCATCTCAGTATTTGCACTTCAGTGTTTATTGCAACACTACTTTAAAAATCTAAACTATTGGGGGCTGGAGAGATGGCTCAGTGGTTAAGAGCATTGCCTGCTCTTCCAAAGGTCCTGAGTTCAATTCCCAGCAACCACATGGTGGCTCACAACCATCTGTAATGAGGTCTGGTGCCCTCTTCTGGCCTGCAGACATACACACAGACAGAATATTGTATACATAATAAATAAATAAATATTTTTTTTTAAAAAAATCTAAACTATTGTTCAACCAAGGTGTCTAACAACAGGGAAATTAATATATTTTTCCATCTTAAATAATAATAAAATTATCATTTGGAGGAAAATGGATTAAGTCTAACATTATCATGCTAAATGAATTTACTTAGTCTCAGAAAGACAAATACAACATGTTTTGCTCATTTGTGGTTTCCTAGAGGTTTTCACAGAAAAACATAAAATCACATATATTTGTATATATGATATAAAGTAGAAATTAAACTGTCTAGACTGAGGCCTTAATAGGTGGGGTAAGAAAGAAGGGGATGGGTATGGGAATACGCTGAGCATATAATGTATATTTACATCAAAATATCCTCATGTAACACAGTGCCATGTATAATAAATAAATACCATGTCAATTAAAAAGATTGATAAAAAAATCTTAATTTTTAGTGCATCTCTTATGACCTGAGGTTTTTCCTCAATAGAATTTGCTTTAATGCACTCTATAAACCACAATATGATCTTATTTAAGTTTCTTAGTAATCCTTTGAAATGTAACCTCAGGGGCCATCCAAATCCTAAGTAGGGCTTGTAAAGCCACTTTCCCTTAAAAACCTTACATCTATACTTGGACAAGATTTATCACTCCCTGAGATTCTCTTTACCTATCAACCTCAATGAAATCCACTTTGTAATACTAACTTGTCTTGAAATTCTTTTCTGAGATGAAATCAGGTATCCCATCTTTGCTTGAATAGAGAACACTGGAAAGAATCCCTGAGGCTAATTGTTAACACAAGGAATAGCCCTGTAGACTTAGAGTTTTTGTTCTGCTGTATCTTACACTCTCATAACTCATGGTAAAGAACTAGGCTGTTTGCAGGCATAGTCTACTCAAGTAGACTACTACTCAAGCTCAGCTGAATATTTTTTCTTCACGGATTGTATACTCGGAACAAGTACTCTATGCATAAAAACTCTCATTGGTTATAACACTAAACTAGTGAAAAAGGTTCAAACCCAAATACTGTAGTTAGTTTTTTTTTTTCCTGAAACATGTATGCAAGGAGCAGTTCTTAATTCTGGAGAGCTTGTCAGTGGATCTTGGCAAGAGTTGTGACTGAATCACTGTGAATCCATTCCCACAGTCGGCAAAGTTCACAACATGTGCCCCCCAGATGGTGGTTCAGAGCCATCTGCACATGTGAAATAGAACATACATAAAATTATCTCCTTGTTTCAGAAAGCGACATCTATCAGTTAGCACCAGCTGATATCCAAGCACAGCACCTAAGTAGGGGACAGAGTCTGTGGATTTTTGAAATGTCACCGAGGAATCTAGTAGAGGAAAATGTTAGATATATCTTATTCTTTGCTATATAAACTTTTATATTTTCATTCTAGAAGTTTAATAAATATTATAAATAGCTTGTGGTTGCTATAAAACTATATTTTAGTGACTATACAAAAACTATGTGAGCTGAGTTATTATTGAATATACTTATTAGCATTTCTTACTTAAAATAGAACAATTTTATTAATTATGTAATTGAGCTGAGACTACTGTACATATTTTTACAGTGACAAACTTAGTAGTGACCATATGATTTTAAGTAAGATTGAATTAAAATAAAATGACTTATACTTTAAATGGTTAAAGTCCAAATTAATGGAAAAATTGCCAATAAAATTAGTAAGTTTCTTTTCTATTGTAGTAGGAGAAGCGGTGGGCTGTGTCCCGCCACCTGGCTTGCTTATACCCAAAATAATCATATAGAAACTGTATTTATTTAAATATTGCCTGGCCCATTAGTTCTAGCCTTTTATTGGCTAACTCTCACATATTAGTTTAACACATCGCCATTAATGTGTATCGCCACTTGCATGAGTCTAACGAGTGTCCATCTCAGGCAGGAGAACCATGTCATCGGCCTGTCTCTGCTTTCTTTCTCCCAGAATTCTGTTCTGTCTTCCCCACCTACCTGAATTCCACCCTATCAACTAGGCCAAGGCAGTTTCTTTAATAACCAATGAAAGCAACACAAATACAGAAGGGCCTCTTACATCATCCTATATGTTCTAGAAAAGGATGTTCTAATATTCTATTACTCTACCAAAAATAAAGTATTTTATTTTCTATCTGCTTTGCCAATATTATATTGGTATACTACATAAAGGAGAATATGAAAATATGTCATGTTTTTAAATTAGAAAATTATATACTTGTTTTTAGATAAGTTAAATACAATAGCCTCTTTTGAAAGTTTCATTATAAGGTAACATTATAACATAATGAAAAATACCTAAATATAAAATTTTAAATGTGATTTTGCCAAAATTATGCTGAAAGACAGTATGATAGACTAAACCATTTATTGGCTTCAATACAGGATTTTAGTAAACATGATATCTGATGAACTTTATTTTTTAAAAATCATATTTTAATTAACATATTCCCCTTCTGAGATTCAACATTACCTCAGCCCAACAGCGACACTCTGCGTATGAAGCACAGGTATAAGAAGGACTTCAAAAGAGAGAGTAGTTTTCTTCTTGATGCTCTTGGAAAGAAGCATGTGAGAAAAGGAGATGAACGTTTTGGAACTCTCACCAGCACATCCCATCCCTTTAACTGGGAAGCAGAAGCTTTCCTTTAATGGGTCTTCACTGCTTAAGTGACACCAACAACAACTAGCATGACACAAAGCTACACAAAAGTCATTTATGTATTAATCAGCATTTTAGGTTGAAAGTCCCTTTAGATTCTTTGACTCAATAGGATAGCAGGTCCACAGAGGTGACAAAATCAAACATGGACCTCTTACGCACGTACCGCTAGTGATCATCAGTACACTCAGTGTCTGATGTGCAAGGACTACTCCCACAGACAGACAAAACATAGCTCATTTGTCCAGGCAGAAAGGCGTAGACCAAGGTACTAAAGAGTTGAGGTTCACCAACTGGAAAGGAAGAAATTTATCAGGAGTCAGACTTTCCTGAAAGTTCAACACAAAGTCCAAATATTACTTCTTCTGCTTTGTCAAGGAGAGGGGGAAAGCAGCTGATGCTGGCTGAACTAGGAAGATAAAAGAAGTTTCAGTAAGAAAGTGATTCTAGCAGATGGGTGGCAGTGTTCAATATTTCCGCCTGAGGTCAACTTACTCCAAATATCTGGGACCAAATATATATATATATTCCTTTTATCTGGTTCATCAAATTTGTGACCAGATTTGTTAGGGTCAGAGCTGGGGTGCCATTGGCCCTAACAAGCCAGGCTATTAAGTTACCAAGTAAATAGATCAACTAAACATAGCAGAGAAAGCAGACAATGGAAATTTACTAAATGTGGCCACTGAGTAGAAGAACAGAGTGATCCAGTGACTCCCAAGCCTATCTTGGAGGTTTGAATGGGAGAAGAAGAAGAAGAAGAAGAAGAAGAGGA
>NC_022012.1:60529006-60534788 GCF_000317375.1 Microtus ochrogaster
AAGGAGGAGGAGGAGGAGGAGGAGGAGGAGGAGGAGGAGGAGGAGGAGGAAGAGGAAGAGGAAGAAGAAGAAGAATTTTTTAAAGTACATACTATACAATTCCATTTGGATGAAAGTTTAGACCAAAAACAAAAAACAAACAAACCAAAAACAGACTTAATCTACAGTTCATCAGGTACCCATAGCCAAAGGTCATGGTGAAGGGAAACTGCAAAAGCTGACAAGAAAATTCTGGGTCTCTTTGGTGGTATTCCCACAATTGTGTACCATTAACAAAACCCAAACAACAGGGGACTTAAAATGGATTGATTTAAATGTATGTACATTATTCTTCAATTAAGCTAAGACAAATAGGTAGAAGATAAATATATGATAGACAGATGACAGAAAGGAAGATATATAGATGATAGATAGATAGATAGATAGATAGATAGATAGATAGATAGATAGATAGATAGATAGATGATATAAATAATAGAAAATCAAATGTTGTGATGACTGGTCTTGATTGTCAACTTGACTGTGTCTGGAATGAACTTCAATCTAGTAGTAGCACACTTGTGATTCAGATCTTGAAGCAGGAAGACAACATGCCTTTGGTTTGGGCTTTAAGGCTGGAAGACGTACATTTTTAATCCAGATCTCAAAGCAGGAAGGTACACCTTCAATCTAGGTCACACTTATTGTTGGAAGCCTGCATAGGAACAATGGAATAAGAAAGGGTTCATTCTTCTCCTACTTTCCCTTGCCACATCACTCCATCTATTCCTTCAGTGGTGTTGGAGCCTACTTCTTCAGGATTCCAGCATACCCAGAAGACCAGCTGAGACACCCAGGCTCATGGGACTAAGCAAATACTAGATTTTTGGATTTTCAATTCATAACTAGCCATTCTTGGACTGTAGTCTATCATTCCAACAAATTCACATATCTGTGTAATATAATATATAATATGTATAATACATATAATTCACATATATGATATGTGATATGAAATATATAATATATATGAGAGAGTGTGAATGAGAGATTAATTTCATAAATTCTGTGACTCTAGAGAACCCTGACAATGCAGAAGCAAACTCCACTTAAGTTTTTCTTGTATTACTCTGACTTATGATCAGTAGAGGCTTATTCATTCAGCCTTTTCCAAGTCAGCATCACCATGGCACTGAATTTATACATGTTGCCATTCAGGAGTTATCTATTCCCAAGATGAAAAAAATGTAACTTTCCGAAAACATCACTGAAGTCATCCAGGTTGGGGGTTCAGTTCAGCAGTTCTGTGCTTTTTCACTTTCCCTGTGAGACCTTCAGTGTGATGACTGTTCTGTTATTCTCGTACCTTTGCTGGCACTATAAAAATAGAAGACTTTCCATAGAAGGAGCTGAAACGTGCATCTGGTTTCTTTCTTTGTCTTTCCCTTGTTTTGCTTTTTAAATCTTTGAAGACATGTGGAACTTCTGACTCATATCTCTTTGTAAAGGCTGACTTTCTGTTATCTTCATTTATTTGAATCTTATAAGTGTTTTACTTCATATATGTGTGTGTATATACAAATATATGGACTTTTCCTATATTTTGAGTGACTTTTCTATTTTCACAACTGTTAACACAAAGTACTATTTTTAATTGGAGGAGATAATTCAAAGATACGTTACTCTCTATGTAACTGCTGTTAATTCAGGATCATCATCATTATAAAGTAAAATGATGTGCAAAATTTTTGAAAGCAAATATATAAAATAAAAAAGAAAAATCATTAGTAGTATATGTTACAGAATATAATTAACATATGACCCAATAATTAGTAATTATGAGACATTATAATGTACTAGGGAAACATTCCCCAGCTAAAAACAGGAAGAGTATCACATACCAGACTATGATTTTTAAAAAGTCATGTGGTTTCTGAACATCTTTCTGTCATTCAGAGCAAAAACATTATGAAAAAAATTATAGACATCCGCCAAAAATAATTTTTGTTCTGTTTAGCTTTTTTTTTTCTTTTTGGTGCTGTAATTTGGGGGTAACACAGCAACACAAGCCATTTTGATCTCTAACTTTGTTTCTTAAAGGAGCCAAAATAAATAAATTAAAAGTTTACTAGCAAATGGATTCCATAAGTAGATATGTATCTAGAAATGTTTATGCAAAAAAAATATCAGTTCTCAACTTAAAGTGAATAAGAAATAGATTATTCTGGAGTCATTTTGAGTGACCATGGCCCAGCAACACAGATTTGGGTTACTCCCAAATTCCATGTTTCAGAGTGGAAGCAGTTTCACTGAATTTTTTAACAAACAGAACAAAGAAAGACATACATGAAGGCAAGTTTACATACATTGGTGAGCATTCCAGGGAGGTGGTTACAGCAAGTTGGGAGAACCTTTTCTATGAACCTCAGATGTTATCTGATGACGTTCTCAGTGTTGGGGTTCATGGAAGCCAGTGATGTGATAAATTAATAGATTTCAAAAGGTTTGTATCTCTTAGTCACAGGATGTTAGTTCCAGCACAGAGATGTACAAGGATTGTCTACTGGGGGACTAAAGTGGTGTAGGAGGTTCTTCTGCTCAAGTGTTGCTTTCATTGGTTAATGAATAAAGAAACTATCTTGGCTTATGATAGGGCAAAAGGACAGAGCTAGGCAGGGAAAACTAAAGTGAATGCTTGGAGAAAAGAGACAAGGTCAGAGAGAAGCCATGTAGCCCTGCCAGAGACAGACCCTCGTTGGAATCTTGCCAGTAAGTCACAACCATGTGGCGATACACAGATTATTAGAAATGGGTTAAATTAATATGTAATAGTTAGCCAATAAGAAGCTAGAGCTAATGGGCCAAGCAGTGATTTAATTAATACAGTTTCTGTGCGATTATTTCAGGAGTCTAGAAAGCCAGGAACCAACAAGCAGCCTGCTTACTACAAGGAAAGGTACTCTGTTAGCCATGCATCTGAGGTCAATCAGAGAACAGTCATGTGCCAGAAAGCTTTAGTTTGGTCTTCCACAGCCCCGGTGAGGAAAGGCTAGAAAGGGCAGTGGTGGAGAGCAAAAGAATGTGACAATGACAAGCCAGAAGTATAGGTGGCAGGAGGCTTAGCTCAGTCTGGGAGGATATGGGAAGGTAGGAACAGAACTTACCAACTAAGAACAACCCTGATTTTTGATAGCTCTGCATATGAGTCCTGCCAGTGGATGAAATTATAGAGCCCACCATGTTGAATCCTGTAGATCCTGACAACTCAGGAGTCCCGAAAATGTAATTAATTGATACCCACAGGAGCATCCATAAAAGAGATTGATCTTTAAAGGTCATTGAAAGTATGACACAGGACCTCCATCAGTACCCACCTCCTTGTTGAGGTGTATCTCATTATGCCTGGGAGACACTCTTCACCTAAAGTATTAACCCACCTGAGGGCCATGATGAAATGAGTTTGATCAGGATGAGAGAGCATTCCCAGCCTACAGACTGAAAAGCTCTGTGGGACCATAATCAAATGTTCTTCCAATATAGATTCAGCAACTAGAAACACAGAAACAAGAGTCCATGTGTTGTTATATGCTTTTCATACAGTGGCTGCCCCTTAAGCCAGGGCTTCAGTCATAAGAGCTGTAGCCTGAGGGGATTATGTTCCCTTGGGCACCAATTCTTTCAAAGCTACTAAGGGAAACTCTCTAAATCTAAAGAACTCACAGTTTAAGGTTTGAGGTAGAATTCTGCTCACTCAGAGAGGCTGAATAGCAAGTAGCCAACCTTCTGCCTTTGCTGGAATCTTCCAACAAACAAAAAAATAATGTCATTTCCTCCATCCGCACTAAAAAACCATGATCCCTCCTTGTCAGGTCCTGTCAGCTACTTGCTGACTCAGCCTCCTGATCACAGGTTAATTTTATTCAATCAAACACATCTTTGAATTGTTCAAAAGCAGTAGAAAAGCACACTTTAAAACAATATTCCCCAACATCCATGTGTTTGGCAAACTCACCATCCTCTACATTTATAGGTAAATTTTACTTTATTTTATTACTTTCTAATCTTAATACACTTATATTTTAATTTTCCCATCTTAATTTTATCTGATTTAGATTTTGAACTTTATCATTATTGATAAATCTTTTTCTTTTCTTCTTTTTTCTTTGTTGTCTTTGTTTTTTGTAAACTCTTGATCCTTTCTCTTCGACTTCATAATGTTCTCCTCCTCTTCATTTTCCTTTTTCATTTACTCATATTTCTCTTCTATTTCCCTCCTTTCTCTGCATCCTTCATTTATCTCATTCATTAAATTTCTACATTGACCCAAACAAGATGGAACATCAAAGCACACTCTATATGAATAGTTTCAGGTCATTCACTGTCACCATCACTGATAATTTATTATTGGGCTTCTCTTATATATTTTGTATAATTTGATGCATTTTTATGATTGTATCAGTTCTCATTTTGCTGAGTGGTACTAGAAACTGAGCTGTCAAGAGTAGACAGCATAATAAAATTTGCCATTCCAAAACCGAAAATATATCCAAGCTAACAGATACACAAATCAAACAGAGAATATCAAGAAACAAGAAAAATCAAGACAATAGAGCTCCTCAAATATTTAAAAACTCTTCAACTAATGAATTAAAAGATATTGGAATAAGTAAAATACAACATGAGAATTCTCAGTTTTCTAATAAAAAATGTTCAGTGGCCTGAAAGGATATACATCCAGAAGAATTCATTCTAGGACCTCAAGAGGAAAGTGGGTAACAAAGAAGGAGACAAATCAGTTAAAAGGATAAGAAAATCAGCAATAAGAATGAAACAGTGATATGAAATAGAAATTTAGGAAAGAAATTGAAATGTTCCTTAAGGGCATAAACTCTGGTAGATTGCCCATGCTACAGAAGTCAACCAACCCTATACCCATGTGCATACAGGCAGCACTCAGTGAGTTATATTAAAAATAAATAAACAAAAAGAAGAAGAAAAGAAAGGGAGGAAGGAAGGAAAGAAAAGAAGGATATAAAGTTAGAAGGACCTGGTTGAAGTTGTAGGGGGAGAGTATGGGAGTGGGTATAATCAAAATACATTGTATTCATGTACAAAATATTTAAAAAATAAATTATAGAGCACGGAGATCTGATCTCGGCACCAGGAGAACCATCACTGGGGTGAGTTTCAGAAACGCGGCAGCAGCCCGGACACGGAACTCAGACGTTCCTCATCCTCCCTATACTTCCTGGGCTTCCTGCTAAGCCTATACTCCCAGCATACTGCCTCTTTCTTCCTATCCCACCCAGCTTGCATCCAGAACCCTCCCCCTTTCTGCCTCCCTTCCCTCTTTGGGGCGCTGGAGCTGAATCCCGAAGGTAACCTAGCAGGCGGGAGTTCCTTTGTTTCAATAGCCTGCCTGCAGCAAGCAAGGTAGGCCCTTTGTTTACAAACTACCCAAGCAGCACGGGGAGATCCGATGTAGGCACCAGGAGAGCCATCACTGGGGAGTGACATCACTGGGAAGGTACATCAGTGGGCAAGGAGACCTGATCCTGTAAAAGAAGATCCATAGGGGACCATTCGGAGGAAAAGATGGGCAGGCACCAATGAAAGAATTCACCCAACAATCTGAAAAACAACATAAAACCACCAGAACCCAGCAACCTCACAACAGGAGGACATGAACACCTTAATCAAGAAGAAGTAGAAAAAAATTGACTTTATGAAAGGGATAGAGGCCCTTAAACAGCATGTAAAAAATGCCCTTATAGAAATGGATGAGAAGTATAACAGAAAGTTT
>NC_022012.1:60542067-60543309 GCF_000317375.1 Microtus ochrogaster
AAAAAAATTTAAAAAATAAATTATAATAATTTTTTAAAAAGAAAAGGAAATTAACAAATAAAACATTAGAAAATGAAAAAATCTCAATGAATCAAATGGAAAACATGATGGGAAACACTCAACAAAACCATGCAAAGGAAATAACTCAAAGATGGTGGACACAGTTGATAAAATATTGTATTTAAACTATAGTAAAGGAGAACAAGCTAGCATGACCCCAATATGCAAGAATTTTATATTAGTGGGATCCTAAAGCTAAAACACAATGAAACAGAAGGATCTCAGCTAAACTGGAATGATTCAGAGATTATGCCCTGTAGTAATAGGAGCGGCGGGCTGCGTCCCTGGCACCCGGCCACCCACATGGCTAGCTTTACCCGAAATAATTACACGGAAACTGTATTCTTTTAAACACCGCTTGGCCCATTATATCTAGCCTTTTCTCGGCTAACTCTCACACCTGGACTAGCCCATTTCTTATAATCTGTGTAGCCCATGAGCTGGCTTACCAGGAATGATCTTAACCTGCGTCTGCCTGGAGTGGGAGAATCATGACGACTCCTCAACTCAGCTTCTTTCTCCCAGCATTCTATTCTGTTTACTCCACCCACCTATGTTTTAACCTATGAGGGCCAAGCAGTTTCTTTATTGCTTAACCAATGAAATCAACAGATTGATATATGACACTCCCCCATCAATGCCCATGACAGACTAAAAGAAATTTCAAATATTGACAAAGAAACAGACATTAAAGCACACAAGAGGTGTTTAGAATGTCAAATAGACACAGCTCAAGAAGAACCCCTCCAAGATGTCAAATAGACAAAGCAAACAAAAAATAATGAAAATTATAAAGTCAATACCCAATTCATTTACAAAGGCAGAAACATCAAGATAACATCAAATCTCTCCTCAACAATTTTAAAAGCCTCAAGGAAGCAAACATGGGATGACATGTTTCAACATGCAAAGCAAATAACCACCAGGTCACTGTAAACAGCCAAGATATCTTTTTAATATAGCAGAGAAATAAAGAGAACACAAGACAAGCATAGAATATTGCAGTATATAATCAACAAGCCAGAACTGCAGAAGATAATTAAAGGAAATTGGTATAGAAACTAGAAAGGAAAGAAAGAAAGAAAGAAAGAAAGAAAGAAAGAAAGAAAGAAAGAAAGAAAGAAAGAAAGAGAGAGAGAGAGAGAGAGGGAAAGGGAAAGGAGAAGGAGAAGGAGAGAAGAG
>NC_022012.1:60543409-60574791 GCF_000317375.1 Microtus ochrogaster
AGAAGGAGAAGGAGAAGGAGAAGGAGAAGAAGAAGAAGAAGAAGAAGAAGAAGAAGAAGAAGAAGAAGAAGAAGAAGAAGAAGAAGAAGAAGAAAGTATATGAAGTTGTAAGGACCTGGTTGGAATTGAAGGGGGAGAAGTTCAATCACAAGAGCATAAAAAAAGACTAAATTTTATAAGAGGAATAAATAAACACAGGAGAGATAACAAGGAACCCATTATATCCAGCACAAAAAATGAGCAAATTCTATTACAATTATGTAGGAAAGTGAAGAACAAATATTAACCCAAAAACCCAAAAACTATCTATAAAATTACAGGAATTAGTAAATGCTCCCAACAATAACATTAATACAAATTACCTTGGTTCATCAATAAAGACAAACAGAAAGGTTCACTGGGCTAGAAAACAAGATATAACCACCTGTTATCTCTAAGAAAAACACCTCAGTGGCTAAACAAACAAAAATTACACCCACAAATTGATAGTCAAACAGTGAAACTCAGTCTATCATATGAATGGGAACCCAGATCAAGCTGGCATAACTATTCTAATGAGTGATAGAAGTTGTCTTCAAGGAAAGCATAGTGAAAATATAAAAGAAAGCCACTGCACACTAATAAAGGAAACAGCTCATTAAAAGATAGAACAATAGTAAATATATATGTATCAAACATTGTGGCTCCTGATTTCATACAATAAATCCTTATATACACAAAAGGTAATGTAGGTCCTGATAAAAATGAAAATAGATGATGTTAATGCCCCAGATTTGTTTCTGGATAGGTCATCCAAACTAAAACAAAGAAAACTCAAGAGTTAAATTACAGCATAGATCAAATGAATTCAACAGATAAATACAAACCGTTCCATCCAACAGAAACAGAATTTGCATTCTGCTTAGTAGCCCAGAGAACCTTCCTTTCTGGGCCACAAATTAAGGTAAATAAATAAAAACAGCCAGGAAGTGGTGGCACACACCTTTAATCCCATCACTCAGGAGACAGAGGCAGTTGGGTCTCTGGGAGTTCAAGGCCAGCCTGGTCTACAAGAGCTAGTTCCAGGCAGGCTCCAAAGCTACAGAGAAACCCCATCTCAAAAATAATAATAATAAAATAAAAATAAATAAAGAAAATTGAAATAATTTTCTGTGTCTATCTCATGATAGGGCATAGAAACTATAAGTCAATGCACAGAAGACAGAAACTGCACAAATACATGAAGACTGATTAATACAATCTTGAATAACAAGACCATTGGACTATTGAAAAAATGAAATTATTGAGGGGAGAGAAGAGTATAAGGAAGGGCATATGGGAAAGGACAGCTAAAGCCAAGTGCCATTCGAGGGTTCATAGTGAAATAAACCACACTAGAAGCTTTTTTAAATATATATGTATATGAAAAATCTAAATTGGAATCATCAAATAGAAGGGGAGGCAAAGCTCAGCTAGACATCTTTTATTGTCAATTAAAAACTTTAGTTCCAGAAATGGGTTACATCTACTCAAATTGTTGGTCAAAGAGGCTCCATGGAAACCCCCAAACAATCAAGGCTATTTCCAAGACTACTGGTGACTCTTCACAAACTGATAGTAAAATCCTGTCACCAAAGACAATACATACATAATTCACTGAACATGAAGAAGTTGTGCCATGCCTATCTAGAGCTTTTACCCTACAGACTAGTGTTTATGGTACTGAAAGGTACTTTTCAAGCTTCTAAAGTGGTATGTGAGGTCCTTCTGCATATCTGTTGCTTTTATTGGTTAATGAATAAAGAATCTGCCTTGGCCTGTGATAGTGTAAAGTAGAGCTAGTTGGGGAAAACTAAACTGAATGCTGGGAGAAAGAAGGCAGAATCAGGGAGATGCCATGTAGCTACCAGAGGGGAAAGATGTGAGCTGCCAGCTGGAATCTTGCCACAGCCTCATAGTAAAATATAAAATATTGGAAATTGGTTAATTCTAGATGTAAGAGCAAGCTAACAATATGCTTAAGTGATTGGCCAAGCAGTGATTTAAATAACATAGTTTCTGTGTCATTATTTTGGTTCTGGGTGGCTGGGAACAAACAAGTAGCCTCTTACAACAGATTGGCACCCAACATGGGGCTTGAACCACAACCCTGAGATTAAAAGTCTCATGCTCTTGTTGACAGAGATTTCTATCGTGCCAAGTCTCACAGTTATTCAGTCCCCAAGAAACACATAGAGATCTACATTAATTATAAACTGGTTGGCCTATTTGTTCAAGCTTCTTATTAACTCTTATATCTTACTTTAACCCATAATTCTTGTCTGTGTTAGACATGTGGTTTGGTACCTTTATCAGTGAGGCATCCTCATCTTGCCTCCTCTGTGTCTCAACTGCATACTGACTCTTTTCTCTGCCCATAATTCTCCTGTTGTCGTTGCCTCCACTTCCTGCCAGGTCACCCTGCCTATACTTCCTGCCTGGCTACTGTCCAAGCAGCATTTTATTAAAACAATACAAGTGACGGGGTAGAAGACCATTGTCCCACAGCACTTCCCCCCTTTTTTTCAAAACAAGAACTCTGAATTTAATAGCCTTTGTTTACCTTTTTTCCAGACCATTATCCATAACAACTTGTAACCAACACTCGTTAAACAAAGATAAATATTCATAATTCATTTTTGGGGGAATGTGGGCATAGTTTTCCAGGCTACTTCCTGCTGATTGGGGCACTGATAATTTTATAGGGAACTAAAGAAAATTTAGAATTATGATCAAGTTCTGGAGTGAGGGTTGATTATCTCAGCCAGCAGTCTTGAGACTCTTCTAGATGTAGAACTCAGAATAAACTCCAACAGAGCTCCTCTGAAATGTTGGATCATCTGGGCCATCTACTCCTATCAGAGATTCTTTAGGGGTCTTCCTTGATAAAACTTGATTTTTCTTAACCCAGAATTAATCTGCAGCCTCTCATTTCCTAGGGAAACAAAAGCAAAAACTATTCTCCAAAGTAACATATTTTTTGACTTAAATTTTAAAGTCAAGGAATATATATATATATATATATATATATATATATATATATATATATATATGATTAACCCAGCAGCATTTGTAATCAAATGTCTTTTAGCAGCTATTGTTCCTTCCTTAGTCATCAAAAAGTTCAAGGACACCACAATAACATACAGTATTCAGATTCTCTGTGTATTTTTCATTTTTATGTGACTTTATTTTAAACTCTATTTCTTTTCTTTTTATTTTTAATTTTTGGTTTTTTTGGACATGGTTTTTCTGTGTATCTTTGGCTGTCCTGGAACTCACTTTGTAGACCAGGCTGTCCTTGAACTCACAGGGATCTACCTGCCTCTGCTTCCCAAATGCTGAGATTAAGGGTGTGTGCAACTACACCCAACTTCTCTCTTTCCTTTTTTAAAGGAATTCATCTTTTTTTCTTTTCTATTCCATCTTTTTTCTTTTCTCTCCCAAACCTATACCAAAGGAGAAAGGTAAATGCCAACCTAGCTACAAACCTTGCTATCTACAATGCTGACCTGTCTGCCAGATGTGCTGATGAAATAGTGGCGTAATACTTGTGGGAGTAACCAACCATTATCAGAATGGAATTAAGACTCACAGCCATTCGCATGTATAGCACTGCTGGTGTGGTCAACAACCTGAGACTAGATAGGCCATGAACCTAGAGGAAAACCAAATACTACTGTCCTGCTAAGGAATGTAGTGATACAATGACTCCTAACCACATTTCGCTGTACTCATAATCAGAGTCTCACTCAGTTATGATCAGAGTATCTTCCTCCCACAGTAAATGGGAACAAATATAGACAATGTACAGAAATTGAGAGACCTTGGGATGCTCATTTCTAAATATGATGTCTCTATCAAATCCTTCCCATCAGGACTCAAAAACCTCCGAGGGTGAGGAGGTGGGAAGATTTTTAAATACACTGTTGTTCTTCAACCATCGGTACAGTAGCTGTACCTGAATCTACTTCTGTTTCACCTACTAACCGCAGCTCTGTAATCACTGCCCTGCTGCTCAGGCCAAGGCCAGGCAGGACTTCTGTGTCCTGCCTGGACCACCTCTGTTGCTGCAGCCAAATGTAGTTTTTAACTATGTCTCTATCATTTTATTTACCATTAAAGAAACAGGAATCAGATGCTAGGGTGAAAACATGCTAGCTCAGAGAGGCAGAGGAGCAACTAGCTGAACTTCATCCTTAGGCAGCAACTGAGCAAGAAGGACTCTGCTCTGCTGCCCCCACCCAAAAAAACCTGCCACACTCAAAGTCCCGCCCTACTACTTCCTCTGTGCTTTTCTATTCTGTTTTCCAGACTCTATCTAATTCTCTATGACTACTTCCTGTCAACTAGTTGTTGGCTCTGCCTCATAATCCAAGGTTTTGTTTAATTAACACAAACTCAGGGTTCATAGTGTGATCAAAAATCATGCAACACAATGAAGATGGAAGATATCAAGGAAACAAGGCCTTCTAGACATAGAACACGCAAACTCACACATTCTGTGGCCACATGCACACACAGGGCCTGTGCAGGTCTGTGACAGATGGGATCCTAGAGATGAGAGCGGAAGTAGACGCAAGCCCCCATCTCTACTATTTCCAATTGGTAAGAACTCACAATTGAAAAATTAGTTTTTTCCAAGGGAGTCTCACTGAGTATACAAACCACTCTTAAGGGTAGGACCCATGCTTAGAAAGTAGATGTCAAACACAAAATTAGTTCAATGGTATTTTTGAGGGTTTTGTTTCTCTCACACACAATGCTTTGTCTAATTTTATGGGTTTTTTTTTTGTTTCATTTTATTTGGCTTGGTTTTGTTTCTTACAGGACTTTACATCTACATTATAGTTTCTGATTTTATTTTTATGGGTTTTCTTGGGTGGTGGATGTGTGTGAATAAGCATCTGTGTTTCTTGTGTTATTGCTTTGCTTTTTATTTCTCTTTGTCTGTTTTATCCTATTCTAGTTTGCTTGTTTTTATTTTATCTTGTTTTATTTTATTAGTTGACTGCTTATATTCTAATGAGAGAGAAAAAGAAGAGGTGTGGATTTGGGTGGGTGAGGAAGTGGGGAAGAGGAGTTAGAGAAGGGGAGACCATAATCTGAACATATTTTATGGAAAAAAAATCTATTTTCAAATTTATAAAAAGAGTACAAAAAGGACAATCAGAAATATCTTGACAAGTAATTCAATGAGCTTCCCACGGTCCTTTCTTGGGAGGAGGGGGGGAAATGAGCTGAATGGAAGAGGGGGCTCGGAAGAGAGCAGTGGCAGAGAGTAGCACAAGAACTCTGCATGGACAGATACACTTGAAAATACCACGATTAAGCCTGTTACTTTGTATGCTGTTCTAAAAATTAATTTTAAAATAATACAAAAGGACTATCTGTATGGCATATACAACAAATAATAACATAATCCATGCATAATAAACATATTTACATCAGAGTTTACATGTTTTTCTTTTGCTATAGGTGGTACTGAAGATAGTATATAAAGGATAAATTATGCCAAATGCCTAGAGGCAACAGAAAGTGCATCATGATTTAGTAGAAAAGCAGCATATTTTCCTTAACCTCTTCATTAGTCATGTTGGAGCAGAAGTCACGCACAGCACTGGCAATGCCTGAGCAGCGGAAGAGGAGGGGCGAGTCTGTAATGAAGTGAGCCTGTTGGATGGCTTTGCTTGCTCCATCATCCTTGAAGTTTGCGGTATGGTTGCTGTTTTGAAGCTTTCGGAAGGGCTGCTGTCGCTGTTCCCATTCGATATTGGCCTCCATTCCATTGCCTCTGCGCTTGCTCGGGTACTCAGTTTGCTTTGGAAGCAGAGTGATAGACAGCCGTCACCACCAGCAGCTCTCGAGACATAGACAGAGGCCTTATCCAAAAAATAATAAAGACCACATTTATTAAAGTAAATGAGAAAAAGACACTGAAGGAATGACAAGAAATCTCATTTCCCATTGCAAACTTTAGAAGCACTTTCTGAATTTCTAGGCGGGATGGAACTGGTTTCAGAAAACAATAAAAATAAAGAATAACTGGAAATATCGAGCTTATATCATAACAACCTGCCAAGAGAATCTTCCAAGTTCCTTAGATGGAAAGCCATCTTTCATTCTGGAAACTGCAAGCTGTGGTCTAAGAAACAGCTGGAATCCACATGTCTTATTAACCATGCAAAGCCTCAAAAGGAATTTGAGTTCTTTTCCTTCCTTTTGCTATGGCTTGTTGGCCTCCTTCACTGTTTCTCAGGCTCACCTAGGAATCCCATGGCCCCATTTCTTTCCTTAATAAAGCTATTGTCTCAGGAGATTAAAAGTTCCTTTCTTGAGTGTAGGAAGAGCGGGAGATGGGGGAAGGGCTCCCTAGCTGCTGCAGGGGATACACTTCAGTCTGAAAAGAAAAATGAAAGCAGCGCTCACCACTTAGAGGGCTCTTGGCACAGAATACAAACAAGTCACCCTGGGAAGTGAAAGCCTTAGCTAGGTTAAAATGTCTGTGTTCCTGTTTGATGGTCACACATGAGCCACACGCTCCTCTGTGTTCCTGTTTGATGGTCACACACGGGCCACATGCTCCTCTGTGTTCCTGTTTGATGGTCACACACGAGCCATATGTTCCTCTGGACCACTGCATTTTTTCCAAATCATGGTTTTGCTCTGAGGCAGAAAGAATGCAAATTTTTCCCATGCAACATTGAGTTTCCAAAAATCAATCATTTGGACAGAAGGGAAATTTACTATGTTGTTTTATTTTATTTAGATGTGTGCTCATACAGGGAAGGCACAGTCCATATGTCTAGCTGTGCGGAAATCCATAGAGTTCTGACCGCCATTACCCCAACAGTGACCTAACTAGGACTCTCACTGAATTACTCCCTTATTGACAGATGTGGCTGAGCAGGAAGCATCCTAAACTAGGGAACCCTGACTCACGTTGTCCCAAGAGTCGCTGTTGTGACTTGAAATATTCTACTAACTGTGCTCAAGTTTACAAACTAAAGCACCCGCAATGCTCAGACATCCCTAAGATTTCACCATATACACATTTCACCATTTTCACACAAGCAAATTTAAGCAATCAAATAAATAGAATGGAAGCTAAAATTCAGGCCCTCGAAATGAACTCACCTTCATCTTCACTGAAGTACTGGGGACTGGATCTCAGGTTCCACGTGTCTAAGAAGACTAAGACCTAAATATGGCATCAATCCAAACCCCACACTGTTCCTGTATCAAATTATATTTGGAATTTAAAGCTACATCAATGAAGAAAATATATAGAATTCCAATATTATTCTCTTTAAAATGTAAAAAATAGAAAGACAAAAGCCAGGTGCAGTGGCACACATGCCTTTAATCCCAGCACTTGGTAGGCAGAGGCAGGCAGAGTTCTGTGAGTCTGAGGCCAGCCTGGTCTATATAGTGAGTTTCAAGGCAATCAGTATCAAATAGAGAGAACCTTTCTCCAAAGCAAATAAACAAATAGTCTCAGTTAGGGTTTTTGTTGCTGTGAAGAAACTCTATGACCACAACAACTCTTATAGAGGAAAACATTTAACTGAGGTGGCAGCTTACAGTTCCAGAGGTTTAGTCCACTATGACCATGGCAAGGACCACGGTGGCATGCAAGCAGATGTGGTGCTGGAGGAAGAGCTGAGGGTTCTATATCTTGCAGGCAAGAGCAAGTCAACTAAGACACTGGGTGGTATCCCGAGCATGGGAAACTGCAAAGCCAACCCCCACAGTCATACACCTCCTCCAACAAGGCCATACCCACTCCAACAGAGCCACACCCTATGAGATGATGGGGGCCAATTACATTCAAACTACCGGAAAAGAGAACAACAGGAAAGGAAAAGCAAAAACAGAATAGGGAAAAATGAAACAAACACTTAGGGTCAAATATCAAACTACAATGTGGCTAAAATATCCTAGACTAGGAGCAGTTTTAAAATAAAGTTCTTAGATAAGCATCACCTATGAATTTGTTAGAAATTTGCATGTCCAGGGGATCTGCAAGATGGCTCAGTGGGTAAAGATTGTGGTCACTGAGCCGCCTGATGAGCTGTGTTTAAAACCCAGGACCTCTATGATAAAAGGAAATAATCGACGCTTCCAAGTCATACTCCAACCTCAACACCCATGCTGTGATATATACACACACATGCACGCATTTGTGCACATGAACAAACACATTCATGTGCACATACACAGTTGCAGACCCACCTGAATAAATGAAAATTTAAATTTTATATAATAAAAGAAATGTGCATTCTCAGATCCTGTTTTCCATGTGCTTTCAGCAGCTCTGACTGTGGGGCTCAACATCTGCCTTAACACAACACCACGTACAGAATTTTAAGATACTCATTTCTATAGCCTGAAATTGACTGCAGGGTCCCCAGCCCAGCCTGTAGCCAGCAGCATCTCCTCAAAAAGGATGTCTGAACTTCAGCAAAGCATTTATGGTTGGAAACATAGGGTTGGTCATCAAGACACAAGGTAAATGCATGTAAAAAAAATAGTTGCAAACCTCAGACCAGCAAATAAAAAAGTCAATAGACACCATTCCTGGAACATTGTAGACTGTGTTCTAACTGAAGACTGGGGAAATGAAAGCACTTTCTAAAACAAGAGAAAGAAGAAGAGAAATGTTTACCTTGTCTGAGATAACAGAAGACATAAACATGGACATAATTGCATGTCCTTTATAAAAAGATACAATCTGTGGAACTAGGAATCTGGCTCAGTGGATAAAACATTTGCTGTTCAAGCTCGAGCAAGTGAGTTCAGAGTCTGAGAGCCTACATAAAAGACAGATGCAGGGTCTTGCATCTGTAATCTCAGCATTTCTGTGGGAAAATGGAGGGTGGATACATTAGGATCTCAGGAAGTTCATAGGCCAGCTAGCCTGGCACACGGCAACCAATCAAGAGTGAGTTCAAATTGTGGACAATGAAAAGAAACAATCAAGATTGTCTTTTTCTGACCTCTATACATGCATCCATGGCACTAGTCTGTCTGTCCATCTATCTGTCTGTCTGTGTGTGTGTGTGTGTGTGTGTGTGTGTGTGTGTGTGTGTGTGTTTATGTCTGTCTTTCTCTTTCTCTCTGTCTTTCTCTCTGTTACTTGCTTAGGGATGGTACCTCCTACAGTGGGCTGACCCCTTCGCTTTCCAGAAAAAATCCCAATAGACATGCCCACAATCCAGTATGATGGAAGCAATTTCTCAGTTGAATCTCTCTCTTCTCAGTGTGTCTAGGTTTATGTCAAACTGACAAAAATCTAACTAGGATGCTATCTTGGGACACTTGAACAAATGTCTGCGGAACAAGCTTCAAGAAAGTTAGTTTATCATCTGCCTTGGTTTATCATTTATCATTTCCTTGAAATCTATTTGTTTTTCTTATCCTTTATTCTTTATATGAAAACCAGAAGTTTTAAAATATCTTTGTCAGTCACTGAAAATTGAACCTGTTGTTTGTACTTGAGACACTCAGCACTAGTCTGTGTTGTATTTGAGGGGCTGGCACTGGTCCATGCTCTATATAAAGAACTTTGCATTTTTCTTTGTTGTGTTTGGGGTCTTCAGCATTGGCTGCCTTGTATTTGAGGATCTGTGTTGTGTTTGAAGGGCTCAGCATTGGTCTGTGTTGTATTGGAGAAACTCACCATCAATTGTATTGTGTCTGAAGGATTCAGCACTGGTCTCTGTTGCAATTAAGGGGTTTAGCATTGGTCTGTGTTGTGTTTGAGGGGCTTAATATTGGTCTTTGTTGTATTTATGGGACTCAGCATTGTATCTGAGGGCTTTGTCATTGGTCTGTGTTGTATTTGAAGGGTGATGTTGGTCTGTGTTATATTTAAGGGGCCCATCATTGGTCTGTGTTGTACTTGGGGGCTTTTGCATTAGTCTATGTTGCATTGAAGGAAGGTTCAGCATTGGTCTATATTGTCCACACACCCCCTAATACACAGGCTGCTTAGACTTAGTGAAGTACTGTCAGTGTCTCCTGCAATTAGGAAAATAATGCTTGGATTCTATTCAGCTCATTATTATTGGTCTTCATTGCTTCAAGGGTGTCAATGGGCTAAGCTAAGCCTCCTGACAAAATGGATGCTAATAAATTTAGAATGTGCTCTACTGTGTGGCTTTCCACTTCTGTCATGGGCTTTCACTGTTTCCTTTGAGATAACAACCCGTTCCTTTGCAGTCAGGGAGGCAGACCTCACATGTGTTCTAAGTCAGAACTCTTTTGTTGTCTTTTAATTATTCCTGTGTAATCTTTTTTCTGGGATCCAGCCATTCCACAGTTGGTATCTTTGCCCCTTTCTATAATCCCATTGCTTTGGAACTTATCTCTGGCAGATATTGGGCAATTTTCCCTCTTTCCTTTTTAAACCTCCTTATATGTCATTTCTAATATCACGCCTCACCTTTGAGGATAGTTGCCCAAATTATATTCAAGAGCTGTACATCTGTTTGAAATTTTCTTTTCTTCCTTTTTTCTGTTTTGATTTATGAGTTAGAGGTTCTCTCTAGACTCTGTAGTTCTACACTGCTCCATCCTGTTCTTTTTCAAACGTTTTCCAGAAAATGATCCTTTATGAAATATATAGATTGGATATGTTTGCCCTCTGGCTCTTTTTTATTTGGCTAACAGAAGGTATGACAACCTTTAAAATGTACCTATTGGAACTCAGCTGCAGAAAATGTGACTTTCGGACAGCTTCAGTTGGTGCAATCTAAAATGCATCAACATCTCTGTTAATGCCACGATTCCGCTGGACTTACCCCAGGCAGTCACTGAGTTCAGCAGGGAAACCCATTTCTGAACACTCTAAGCCTTCGTTGGCAGATGGCTTTGGTTGGAGAGATTTAACTTTTCCTAAAATTTCATTGAAACCATACCTCAGTTGTTCCCGTCCTGCCAAATCTTCTTTCCTCCTTTTCCTCCAGAAATGAGACAGTGGTTGGCTGATTCCTGAAGCCTCCACAAACCTCCCTAATTTATATCACAAGTATTTCCAGAATAGGTCCACTCCATACCAATATGGGTATCTGCTTCTTAGAATGCCTTGTCTAACATGCAGAATGAGAGAGGATGGTCAGGGTATTATCTCTGTAAGCTCTTCCTTGCTGCCACAGGTTGTCAAAGTCTGAGTGACTCTCTCTATAGCTACAGTAGTACATTTGGGTCACCTTCTTTAATGGTATTGCTGGACTCTTGTGTCTTCTCAATCAGCCTGTTCTTTCAACTATTCAATTGATATCCCTTTCCTTCTAATACCATTAATTTTGTTTATGCCATGTCCTCTTTTTAAAAGCAAACTTTTGCATGACCTTTTGCTACTGTAGTTTTTATTTTGAAATATTATAAATATATACAAAAGAAACAAAAACAATATGAAGAGCCCTTCTAAGCTTTTTCCTCAATGTTGGACTTTTTAACATTCTTTCTTTGTATCTCTCTGTCTCTTTCTGCCTCTCCTTCTCCCCACCCCATGTATATGTGTGCATAATTATGGATATTTTTCTGAAGTTATTTGGGGAAAAGATTTATGCCAGATGTCTCTTCTACATGAGTTGGTATGTTTTTCCTAAACACAAAAAACAAGTGCATTCTCTAAACTATCCATGGCATGTTTTGAAAATAAGAAAAATGGTCATTAATGCTATTATCCAATCCACAGATCTTACTTAACATTTCTCTAATAATGTCTTCTATGAAAGAAATTGCTCTAGTCTAGCTTTCAATCCAGAATCACACACTGCAATTCATTCTAAAAATTATGTCGTTGTCACCAGACCACACCCACAGAAACAGAACCTCAATGAGTTTGCTACATATTTAATGAACACATAAATAATGTTACAACTGGTTCAAGAGAGGATGAGGCAGTGGTGATCAATGGCACCCACTAGCATCATAATCAAATTATCAGTATATCATAAAGTATATCATCATTTATGAGTATATCATGAAGGGTATACAGCTGGAAAGTAAGACTAAGAAGTCAAAGGGCTGTGCTTTTTAATTGCCGTGGTAATTGTCATATCATTTCTGTCATATCAAGGATTCTTCTGACAGTCCTATAGAGAATATTATATATAGATTGTGTGCATGTATGAAAGCCTCAAATACACAACACAGACTCTAAGTAGAAAAATCAGAGAACTATATAGCAGCTTTGAAGGACTGCTTTATTGACAACCACCACCCCATACCCCCTCATGAGAGGCAATACATCCAACCCTCAAGCATAGGGACACAACATTAATAAACATGTAATTTTATCATATCAGGCAAGAGATTGCTGTTGAAGTGTCAGAATTCTGAAAGATGAGATGAGATCATGGGGAAGATAAGGTAAAGTTGGGAATTTTGAGTTCATGATGCCCTTAATTTTGCTGCCAACAGAAGCAGTTCCCAACATCTGACAGAGAATAAACCTTCTGCTGTTAGACCAGAAGCACATCACTAACAAGAAAATATTTGTGCCTGTGGGACAACATTTTGTACACTGTAAAGATTTGTCATTCGTATCAATTTAATAAAACACTGATTGGCTAGTAACCAGGCAAGACGTTTAGGTGGGGTGATCAGACTAGTAGACTTCGGGGAAGAGGAAAGGCAAAGAAGCAGTCACAAGTCAGACACAGAGGAAGCAAGATGAGAATGCCTTACTAAGAAAAGGTACCAAGCCACATAGTTAAACATAGATAAGAATTATGGATTAATTTAAGTTGTAAGAGCTAATTAGCAATAAGCTTTGGCAATAGGCCAAACAGTTTTTAATTAATATAATCCTCTGTGTGTTTCTTTGGGACTAAACAGCTGTGGGACTGGGCAAGAAAGAAACTTCCATTTTCAAATACTTCAGAAATCTACAGAACATAGCCTTTAAGAAGCTTTAATAACATAGGCTCTTTTCATTTTATGACAATGAGACATGTCTGCTCCTGGCAGCACCAATCTACTTCAGAGAAGATGATGGGCACTGAAGACACTGCACATAGAGTTTACTTCAGTTTTGGCAAAAGTAAGCCATTGGGCAAGAAAGTGCTTTTACCTCAACTGCTGACAGTAGGCTGCCTAAATTAGAAAAGCAGGACACAAAAGAAAGAACTGCAAACTTTGCCAAGATAAGGTAGGATTGCTTTTCAGACTATCCTGCTTCACAGAAAAGTCTGTCAGATATGCTAGGCCTGTAGGCCAAAGATGGATGCCCAAACATTTGGGTAACTGTCCAGGAAGCCAACTGTTTCTGCCATTTCTCACATTTTTTGGAAGTCACTTGCTTATACCTCCTGTTTACTTATAATATTATTTCCTTCTTAGGATTCTGATGGAGTTGAAGACTTTGAGTTATAGTTTCCTTGTTACAAGATTCAGAAAAGAAATTCACTAAAGAGGTGTAAAGCGTGTAAGGTTCATGATGTGGGATTCCCCTCTGTATGCTGTGAATACCATTGGTTAATAAAGAAGCTGTTTTAGGCCTATGATAGGGTAAAGCAGAGCTAGGTAGGAAAAACTAAACTGAATGCTGGGAGAAAGGAGGCAGAGTCAGAGAGAAGCCATGTAGCCCAACTGAAGACAGACACCAGAACTTTACACAGTAAACCACAGCCTCATAGTGATACACAGATTAATAGAAATGGTTAATTTAAGATATGAGTTAGCCCAAAATATGCTTAAGCTATTGGCCAAACAGTATTGCAAATAATATAGTTTCTATGTGGTTATTTGAGGAGTCTGGGCAGCTGGGAAGCAAACAAGCAACCTCTTAAAACAGGTTCAGAGATGCTAAAAGATAATTTTGGTAATGCAAGTTAGAATAGAAAGTGAATTAGGTACAACATTTTAGAATCACCAAAATAGGATAAATATAAAATATTTTCTCTGAATTTGACAGTTTGATAATGGATTAGACATTGTTGATGTACTTATTGACTACATAAATTGTATATAGTTATTGTACTTATTGTATACAGTTTTTCTTATATTATAACCTTCTTTTTATTTTAGACAAAAAGGGGAAATGTGGTGATATCTTGTTTATATTCTAACAAATAAAGCTTACCTGAAGATCAGAGGGCAGAGATAGCCACTAATTAACAATAGAGGTCTGGAGGTCTGTACAGACAGACAGAAAATAATATGACTGGGCAGAGAGAGGAATATAAGGCAGGAGGAGACAGTAGTTTGGCCCCTTTTTTTGGCTGAGGAGTTAACAAGGTAAGAGTTGGCTGTGGCTTGTTCCTTTCTCTCTCTCTGATATTTCAGCATATTCGCCAATATCTGGCTCCAGGTTTTTATTCATATAGACCAATTAGAACTTGTGCAACATACCTACTCCTGACTGCCTATCCCAACCATTCTCAGAGTCTCCAGCTCCACACAGAAAGTTGGATTCCAGGACAACCAAAGAGAAGAATAAAGCCTGATCCAGGGGAACATCCCAAAGATTGAAACCATACTATAAAACTTGACAATATGACTCGGGGGCATGCATAAAGATGGAGATATTCTGATATTATAGTACAATAGAGCAAATAAACTAACAGAATAATAACCTAGAATTCACACTTTGATGTGCTGTCTTAAGCAAATGTCAGTAATAATCTGCTAGCAGTTTCAATGAAGCTGGGATTTGACCACAGTTTCTAGTCATTCACATATAAATGAAAGAACTAAATCCCTTCTTCCATAGAGGAAATTCAGATTCTCAGCAGTATGAGAATTTTAGTCTGCATTTACTATGCACAGCAAACTCCATTGTCTCCTAACAATGCTTGAGACACCCTTACACAAGTAGCTATTGACACCCCTGTCAGTGAAGCGGATTGTAGCATTCTTGGAGAGTGCTGTGAAGTCTGGCTTCTGGAGACCACAGGAGATGAAGGAAACCCTTCAGTGTAAGAAGGCTCTCTGATTTTAGTGACAAGCATGAGATCTCAGTGTACTAAAGCCAGGAAAAGGAGTCTGTCAAGTCATATCAGCTGTAAGCACAGGACTATGCTAATAGTTGTTTTTCCTACAAAGATTTGTGCCAAAGATTTATTGTGAGATAACTAGTAATAAAATAGGAGCTTCTAGATATAGATATAGAAATGAGAAAACACAGGATCTATTGCACTAACATAATTCTAATCATTATAATACTTGGAATCCTCAGACTCATTGTTTATTCAAACTTGAACCAGGTTATTGGGTTTCTTAAATGAGGACAGGTCACATTGAGAAAGCATGTCACAAACTAGGCATAATGAAAATTATTATTCTAACCAATGACTTTATACTTGAACTGTACTATGATAGCTTAAATTATATAAATTTATTTGCATAAATAAAATAAATAAATAGAAAGATGGTAGACAGACAGATAGACAGATTATGGATATAATTTATATATAATAGATATAATATACACAGAAAAGTGTAGTCTTCACCCCTCATCAAGGAAACTTCTCTCTGTAACTCACAGACAGTGCTAAAGAAAACTACAACCAATCAAAACACAGAGTTGTAGACCCTAGTCCCAATGGATATATCTACAAAACACTCCCACACCTAAGGCTCAGGGAACCTTGCAAAAGAGTGAGCAGAAAGATTGCAAGAGCCAGAGGACTGGGGGGTGGCTGTGAGGTTGTGTCTGCTATTAATATCAGAATCTACACCCATAAAAATCTCATCAAAAGACCACACAAACGTGAACTGAACAACGATGACACCAGTGAACATGCCAAACTAGAGAGGGAAAAGCCCATAACGTCTCAGCCCCACACAAAGAAGAAAGGCAACTGAGTAAAGCTGGGAGCAGGTGACGTGATCCTCTCCAAGTAATATTGTACCAATTGGTTGTCCAATGCCAAATGATCAGTCCTGAAACCATGTATATGAGTAACATTGTACTGACTAAGTAGGTTAGGTTTGTATATGTGTATACGTATGGATGTGTGTATATATATATGTATATATATACATACATATATATATTACATGCAAACACAATTGTTGAAAAAACAGTTCATGAATTTGAAGGAGAGTGGGACAGGGTATACAAGAGAGGTTTGGAGGAAAGAAAATGAAGAAGAAATGTTGCAATTATATTATCATTTCAAAAGCAGAATAAAAATGTGATTTAAAGGTTCTGCATTCCTACATTGCTACAGATATATAGGCTACCTAAGGAATTGATGGGGCAACTAAACTGATTCAAATTGGAAGAGATAGAAGTAGTATTCTTCTTCATCAACTAAATCAGAACTGAAAGAATGCTCAGTACAGTAAAATCCTCAGGTTCTATTTTCTCTATAAGAAGCAATTAGGAGCAGCATGCAGAAAAAAACAAGTAGGAAACGTAAATAAAAGACTGAACATGGCTGTTCAACAAAAAACTAAGTGAGGAAGAGCCAGAAACTAATTATTAGGATCAATGCTGTGATTGCTACAAAAATTTTGTGGGTAATAACCATAAATAAAATGACAGAAGAATTTCCAAAATGGTATTCATAAATTTAAAAGGGACAAAACATCAGACTTATGTTGCTTTAAACCATATTTCAAAATCAAAAATGTGCTAAAGATTCAGAAAAATAAAACAATTTTGAAAATACAACCTATAACATGATAAACTTTCCAAATCTATTTATTGATTTTTATTGAGCTATACATTTTACTCTGCTCCCCCTGATTATTGATCTTAAAACATGTTTGAATGGGTCTTAAGTACATTTATAATTGATTAAAACATATCACAATTTGAGTTTTGTTAAGCTCAAAGTTCACTAATGCTGTTATAAAAGTCAATTAAATTCTACTAACTTTGAATAAGAACTAACTTTGAATATCATCCCAAAATTTAGTAATAAAAGTCCTAGAGGATACAGGACTAGAGGGAGCGTATCCTAGCATAATAAAGGCTATATGTGAGAAATCAATAGTCAATTTCATCCGAAATGGAGAAAACCTTGAAGCAATTCTGCTGAATCTCTATTTGCAGATGAGTTGATATTATACATTAGAGATCTCCAAAATCTTACCAGAAAACATCTAGAAATGATAACTTCAGCAATGTGGCAGAATACAGAATCAACTTGCACAAATAAATAGCTTTTCTAAGCAAGAACATACAAAGGAAGAGATTGTGGATACACTTCCATTCATAATAACGTCAATGAACATAAAATATATAGGAATGAACCAAAGAGGTTAAGACATTTACACTAAAAACTTTAAAGTTCTGAGAAAAGAAATAAAGATACTAGAAAGTGAGACGACATCACATGTTCATGGATTTGTAGAATCACTATAGTGAAAAATAACCATTTTACTAAAAGGTATTTACAGATTCAGTGCAAAATTTCCACCTCATTCCTCACAGAAAAAGGGAAAAAACCTATCCAAAAACTCATATGGAATCACAAAAGATCTGGAATAGTCATAGCAATTCTGATCAAAAGGAACAATGCTGGAGAGATTATCATACCAGATCTTAAGTTATTGCAGAGACATGGAAATAAAAACAATATGGTACTGGCAAAAACAAGAAAAATTCAAATGATGTAGGAAAATAAAGACTTTTAAAATAGATGTGCAAGTTTGTGAATTCAGATAGCACTGACTATTTACTCTAAGCCTGTCACCTAGAGATACCATCATTACTAATAACCTGAGTTTCCTTCATTCTACGATGCAGTAGGTTGTGTTTAGTAAGAGTAGATATTTATAAAAATGCTACAGAAATAACTGTTCACAGTTGCCTTTAAACAATATGCAGGAATTCCATACTTTCAGACAAATTTTTACATTTACACAGCACAGATGCTCAGGGCTATTCCTAAGTTCTGAGTCTAATACTCAGAGGTGAATATGGAGATAGAAAAGATGGGGAAGAAAGCAAAATATAAAATGGACAACAAGAAGAGAATAATTGTATATGTATCTCCCTAGGAATTATGTTATCCACATTGTGTTGTATCAACTCTATCTGCTATGTTAACATAGTAAAAAAAAAAACTTATTTTTTAAACAAGGAACTAAAACTAAGTACATTTAACTTAACAGATACAACAGAAAAACAATGGAAAAGCCAGAATTTAAAGAAATGATGCCAGAATTAATGTGTGTGTGTGTGTGTGTGTGTGTGTGTGTGTGTGTGTGTGTGTGTGCGCGTGCGCATGTTGGGAATAAAAAATGCATCTTAGATTTTCTATGAAATATTGAAATTATATAAGCTTGAGAATTTTTAAAATTTCACTATTGTCTATAATATAGACTTTACTAACCCCATTTTACAACACTCTGAACATACACCACCCTTGGATGTATACAGAGTCAGCTCAAAAGAGCCTGAGTCATGGCGCCTGAGTCAGAGGCCGTATCCACCTGTGCCTAGGACAGGATAGTCACCCTGCCTGAGTCAATTTCCCATCTCTGGATGGGTAAACAACAATAATTTTAACATCACAGGCTGTTTTACAGTTAAATGAGTTGTTCATGTAAATAATTTAGCATTTTCTTCAACATACAAATGTTCTGAATAACTGTGAACTCGTTCGCATTAAAATATTTTTATTTTCAGGTTCTGGCTATTACAAACAATGCTGCTATGAACATAGTTGAGCATATACTTTTGTTGTATGATAGGGCCTCTCTTGGGTATATTCCCAAGAGTGGTATTGCTGGGTCCAGGGGTAGGTTGATCCCGAATTTCCTGAAACCGCCAAACTGCTTTCCAGAGTGGTTGCACAAGTTTGCATTCCCACCAGCAATGGATGAGTGTACCCCTTTCTCCACATTTGTTTGGTGCGGAGGAGGCCAGCACCTGCCACGGCGCATCTGTGGAGGTCAGAAGAAAACTGACAGGAGTCTGGTTTTTCTCCTTCCACCATGGGGTCCTAGGAATCAAACATAGGAATCAGACTGAGCCATCTTACCTGGCCCTTGTTCTTCAAAAACTAAGTCTTTTCATGTGTTTTGACCAGAAAAGACATTTAAAATTTCAGTAAAATATAATTCCAAAGTATAGCCTATTATCAGTCAGATTTCAGAGTCCAGACTGTTCTGAAAGCAAGTAGGTGAGTTTTCCGCGGTTCCTGTATCACCCTGGGCCCCGCTCACACACATGGAGCATATTACTCGGGACTATATTGGATTAGAGGCCTTCTGTTGTGCAACTCGTTTGTGTGTGTGGTTATAGGCATTCCTTTGCTCTAATTCCATCTGCATTATAGTCTGGACAGTGTCATCAATGACATCGCCAAAACTGGATCCAGATGGAAACGAAAGCATTTACTAGCCTGGTACAGGAAATGCCACAAGGGAAACATTGGATGTGACAGATAGCAGAAAGGAGAGCCTCCCTGACACTAAGCCGGGCTTTAAGAGAAGGTTTCCTTCTTCTATTTTATGCTCCACCTTTGCAGCTGTTGCAAAGCATCTCCTTGCTGGGCCTTGCAATGACAGTATTGTTAAAAATAACTAAGTGACAATTCTACATTATCATCCATGTGTCTCCAACAATAGGACATGAAAAGAAAGTGAAAAGTTCTTAGAACTCTGCCTGTAAAAGCCGAAACTGAATTCTAAAATGAAGATCATACCTTGAAAATACGACACCAATAAAAACATAGCCCAATACTTTAAAGTATAAGAATATTTTATAAAAATTCTTATTTTTCTTTTAAAATATAACTTTTTATTAATCTTTAGAAATTCTATACATGCATACTTTGATCATGCCTGTCTCCACGCCTCCCCAAATTCCTCTCATGTATACCCCCACTCCTAACTACATAACTTCTTTCTGTTTTTAATAGCACACTGATCCCAGTTTTGCTATCTTTATGTTCTTAGGTGTGAGGCCATTCCCTGGACCATGCTTGACCTAACAGAATCCACATCTTAGAGAAACCTGGCTCTCATTCTCCAAGAAGCTACCAACTATTAACAGCTCCTTAACAAGGGTTCAGGGCTCAGGAGCCCCTTCGTGCTGGAATATTGAAGGTTTGATCTTATGCTTGACTTGTGCAGGCAACCACAACTTCCATGAGTTTATGAGTATGATGACTCCATCATTGCCAAAAGATGCTATTTCCTCCTGGTCCTCCCCTACCTCTGGCTCTCACCATCATTCTACCCCCTTTTCCCCCATGGTCCCTGAGGCTTGTGGGAGGAAATGTGACAGAGGTATCCCATTTGTAGCTGAGCATCCCTTAGTTCTCCGAGCTTTGACTAATTGTGAGTTTCTGCACTAAGCACCATCTATGACACAAAGCAACTTCTCTAATGAAGTCTGAGAGCTGCACTTATCTATGAATATAAAGACATGAATTTAGAGGGCAGCTAGACATTGTGTCCATTCATCAGTATAATAATTGTAGACCTATCTTGGGCCTATTAGCTCTCCAACCATGGAGTTTGGGCCACATTTACAGAACCAGAGATGTTCCTCTTCTGTAGCAAGGGCCTGAAATCTGATCATAAAGCTGTTGATTACTCCATGTCTTAAATTTTTTTTTATCATTTTATCACTCGAAGAGATAGTATGGCCGAGATAAAATCATAAAAAATAGTACTTAATTAGGGACTTGCTCACAGTTTTAGAGTGTTAATCCATGATCATCATGACAGGAAGCAGACAGTCACAGCGCAGTGGCTGAGAGCTTTACACCCTGATTGCCCGGCAGGAGGCAGCAAGAAAGACATGGAACCTGCCTGGCGAGGGCTTTGAAAACTTTAAACCCCACCTCCAGTGACACACATCCTCCAACTAGAACACACCTCCTAATCCTTCCAAACAGTTCATCAGCTGGGAACTAAGTATGCAAATATGTGAGCCAACGGCGGGCATTCTCATTCAAACCACCAGAATTCAGTAGCATCTCCGCCACTACTGCACCCATGGGCGTGTCTTCTCACACTTGAAATCCATAGTGCAGACTCCCAGAGTTCACGCCTGGGTAAGATTGGTGATGGCTTTGTCCCCCAGAAGCCAGCACTGTGTTTAGCACCTTCTAGCACTACAATAACTAACCCTGAGTAGGAAGGACGCTCCCTGGTAAGCACCAGCTTGATTCCTCGTGTCCTTTGGCAAAAAGATGTGGTGTTCTCAGCAATAGGATCCTACCATTAAGTGCTGGGGGGTGACAGATGTATGGTTTTTTTGAAGAAGAATTAGCTCCTGTGTAGAATAACTAAACTTTTATATAAGTGTGTGTGTGTGTGTGTGTGTGTTCAAGAAGCTTATATAAAGCAGTATGTTTCTATATACCTTTTGTTTGTTTGTTGTTTGAGATAGAATTTCTTTCTGTAACAGCCCTGGCTATCCTGGAACTTGCTTTGTAGACCAGACTGGCCTCAGACTCACAGAGATCCGCCTGCCTCTGCCTCCTGAGTGCTGGGATCAATGGTATGTGCCATCACTGCCCAGTCATATGGGTTTTGAAGGTAATTTTACTGTTAATTGTTCTTCTCCTACCCCTTCTTCCACCCTACTTTCCCATCCCTCTCCCCTCTTAAACTTCCTTCCCAATTATTTCCCTCTTCTCCTTCATATCACCTGTGTTCTGCTATCCTTCAAAAGAACAAAAATATTTTATATGTCTATCTGTAAGTAGTATTATGTAATTTCAATTGCTCCTGAAAGAATGACAACTATGGCTTACCACTCTTCCTGAGTCAAGGAAGAGAACATGTGCCAGCACCCTAATAATTACTCAGAGCCAAGAACCTATTCTGGCTAGTAGGTTGTAAATAGATGTGCTTCAATCCTTGACCAAAGCATTGAGCTGCAAGTGCAAGAATGTCTGTGCCTCTCTTCTTCATAAGTTTCGGAGGGAGCAGCTAAACTCTGGTAAAACTGTTCGCCCATCTCTCCTGAGGTGTGGCCTCCAGAAAACGACAAGAGAATGCAGTATCCAGTTCTGTTAAACCACTGAGATTCGAAAATCACAGCCACAGTACAACCCTAACATGTCTGTTCAGCACAGGCTAAAACTAGTACTTTTGCCAGATTATCAAAATGGCTTCAGAATTCTTCTCATTTTAGTATTTATTGAGGCATAAAGTTATTTAAGACAAATCATCTGCTATCTTCAACAAAATGATACTACTCCTGAGTTCTCTTCATCAAGATGATGTTACTATCCCAGGAAATGTTTGCCTGACAGGGAGAGGTGCGAGTAACTGTATTCTTGATTGCCTTTCAGAGGTTTCCTCATAATTCATTTGAATATCAAATTACTCACCTCAGTTGATACTATTGAGTCACTACTTGCTTCCCAAGGCACTCCATACCCTTGCTTCAAAACCTTCCTTCTCTGCCATGACTGTGTTTCCTAACCACCATATCACAAACCTAGTCCGAGCAGAGCACTCATCAGCATAGTTCTGGGAAGAACTGATGTGGCATCCAAACAGTAAGGTTTACATCCTCGTCCTGGTGAGGAATGCTAAGCAAGTACATCGTTTGGGGTGCATTGTAAGACTACAGAGGCAGGACTAGCAATCTCAGGCTGGGTTGGAGGCCACAAAGAAGAAAGCAATACCCAGATTGCCTCAGTCAGGTCTACAAGCAGGATGCTTCTCTGAAGACTTTACAGGATAGTGCATTTCTGTATATCTGGAGCATTTCCTTTCTTAAATAATGGGTGGGATTCTGGCAAAAGGATAATAGGGGTGTGTGCGTGCATACATGTGTGTGTGCATGCGTACATGTGTGTCTGCATATGTGTGTGTATGCATGCCTGTGTGTGATGGAGAGAGAGAAAGTGAGTTCAGAGTAACTAAAAAGGAAGAATGAAAGCGTTCACAGCACTTGCCAGTGGCAAAGAGAAAGAAAAGGTCAGTTTTTTAAACTCCGTAGACTTTTCTCTGAAAAGTTTCAAACAACCCAGAATAAGAGCCTAAAGCTTGGGGAGTTGCATACATCCAGTTTGCAGTTTAAAAAATAATGATAGTAATCCACCAGCCTGCAGCATCAACAGTGATGGATTTAAATTTTTTCATCACATGCACGTATGCCCTAAAATAATGTAATTCCACAAAAATGAACCACATAATTGATCTGCTGATGACTGTGGTTAGCTGATGACATGATGTTCTTTTTACATCACTTTTATTGTGCTTGTCATTCAGTGGTTCCAAAACCACTCTTCTTCTGCAGCTTATTCAAATCTAAAATTTGGGGAGAGAAAAGCACAACATATATGAACTCATCAATAAACGTATTATTAAATAAGCGAAGTCATGAGCTCCTGGTGACTTAAAAGTCACACAGCTTGATTGAGAAATGGAACACTTGGGTAAGATCTTATGAGTTCAGTATCCTGATATGCCCCAGGCTGTGCTAACAATGCTCAGTATCCTGTTATTCAATGTTATACAATGCACCCTGCATGAGCCACAAACACGTACATTACAAGAGTATGTGCATGAGCCACAAACATGCGTGTTCCTTGTTCACTCCATCTTTTCAAAGTGTAGAAGGGCCCAGAATCTGAAACGGTATGTGCATACACATGCCTCTCTTTAGTGACTATGTGACCTAGTGTTTACAACTAAAAAGTCCAGCTCTTAGGGTGCTGATTTTTGGGTCTTCCATGGGCTTCTCTGTGACAGGATTCTATTTCGCCTGTTTTGAAGTTAAGAAAACGGAGCTTAAAAATTCAATCTTTGAACAGAAGTAGCCTTCTGATACTACATAATCGCTGTTGGTTTGTTTCACAATGTATTTCAGAGGCTGGGCTTCCTCCCCAGAGTACTGTTTTAACTTGATGTGGTATGACAAAGAAGAAATCAGTGGTGAAAAAATGGAATCCCATGCAATTATGTTGTGTCACTTTTTCATATCATAAATGTAACTTATTTTTATCAACGGTTGTAACTTTTATGAAAGAAGCTTTGGCTTCATTGGAAAACTCCCCCACACTAATTTCTGGCAAATCAAAATGGAAATTGCAGCTGTTATGGATAATGTAACCACTTTGAACAGTTTTCGAGACAAGCAGACTGTATCCAAAGCTTACAAGAAGGCTAACATTAAAATTCATTCCATTCTATGGAAAGTGGAGGGCATGGCGGGAGCAGAGGCAGCCACAAATGAGCAGCAGAAGGGTGCGGAGCGGGTGAAGGTGCCTAAGGCTGAGGAGGGGCAGGAGGCAGCTGGCCCCTCAGTAGCTACAGAGTAGTTGACAAGCTGACTACAAGCATCCGGCGGTGGGAGGGTCAAAGATGACTGTCCTCGCTAGCTGTGCACTTCAGACACCTGATTGACTGATTGACGGGGGTGGAAGGTGACCTTGTGAAGGTCTTATTAGAGTTTGAACCCATCCGTTATGCAGTGGTGGTGCCTAAGGAAAGACAAACCCTGGAGAGCTTGAAGATGGACTTGTGGTGCAGTAAACTAAGCATTCGACCTGATTTCCATTGCATGTCAACAGCTTTTGTCTAGCTGGCTCTACCAGCTAGACTTTCACTTTCACCTGCCTTGGGACTCTGGTAACTCCAGAGACCTCAACAGTGTGCTTCTAGGAACATGCTGAAACCTGTCTATTCTATAACCATGATGCTCTCTCTATCCACTATCTGAAATGCCTGTGGTTCTGGTCATGGTACAGCCAGACTCTTGGGAATAGTACCCAGTGGGCCAGGCCTCACTTGCTGGTGAAAGACTCTATTCTGGCTGAAGACTAGAAGAGCCTGGAATCCTAGGAGCCTGTATGTAACCAAGAATGAGCAGGATGATAGCTAAGAACTACACAGACTCCAAACTCAATAAACCCTAACTGGCAGTAATCCCAACAAATGACAGCGGCAGCTTCCTCTCATGACAGCATATGGAGGGTCTCAGGGTAGGTATCAAGGTCATTGCTATGATGAGGGACACAAGTCTCTACCTCACAGTGAAATGAGGATGAGACCACCTGTGTGAAAGGGTTCATAGGGTTCCAAGCTGTGCTGATCCCCAGTATAACCACTCTTCTCCCAGAAACATGCACCCCCATGTCCACAACCCTGTCCTTATTGTCCTCACAGACAATGGCATGGACCACTTTGTGACCGAGGCTTCAGTGTCTCCTGCTTTTATGTCAATGTGAAGAAGATGAAGTTCTTAGAAAGCAAGCCAGTATGCCATTTCAGGAGATGCTAACAGCTCCACTTAAAACCTGGGCATGACTCATCTCAACAAACAAAACATTTTCCAGAAGATGATGCTTGTGTCCTCAAACAGCTGACACTATTCCTGGCCAGCAATACCGGAAAGAAGACAAATCCTGCAGGTGTGATGACCTCAGAGAGTCAAGGAGCAGGCAGCCAAGGATCACATCCAGCACCCCAGCAACAGACTGCACTTCAAAGCCCTTGAAGCTTACCCAGGAGAACTTCTCGGAGATCAGCCTGAGCTGGGAGTGAAGCCACCAACCTCTATGAAAGTATTCACACACGAGAACAAGCACAGTGTCCTTGGCTACTGAAGTGGAACCCAGGAGTGACGCTCTAGAGAGCCTGGGCTTCCTGAAGCATTTCCAAGTGAAAACCAACATGGAGGATCCTCTTACACCCTGATGCTTCTCCATTGCACATCTTTTGATCTACCTAGGTGCTGGGAAGAACTCTCCACTATTAGTAGGAAAATATTTCTGTTTTTTCTGTATAATTGACTTTTATTTGGCTTGGTTAGTTTGTTGGTTACCTATCTGTAAAATGTCTTGAGTTCCTTTTCTTAATGAAATTCTTAGTGGAGGCTTTGTCTTGGAAATCCTGGGCATCTGCACGGAAAGGAAAGGGGAACAGCTATCTCCCAAGACAAAAACTCCACTTGAAAAAAAGAATAGTGTACTGTGGTTTCTTTTTCTTTATACATTTATACTACCAGTGTTTAGAAAAGAATTTAATTATTCTAATTTTATTCCAAATGTGCTAATTAACAAATTTGATCTTACATAAACTTTTGCCAATAAAAATGACTTTAAAAGACATAGCTACTCTTTTCTTCTCTATTTATAAGCATACCGTGACGTACTTTCTTTGCAGACATGACTCACTACCAAACCCCACTGGAGCTTTGAATAAATACTCATTGGTAACATAGCAACATCTGGCAGCAACACTGACCCGTCAGATGGTGACCTCTCCTCTGTTCTGGATCCTCAGAGAAACGAGTCACCCTTGACATCAATTCTGTGCATTTGTATTTCTTGCTCTTACTTTTGGTGTGATGCTAGAGAACATGGCTATATAAATACAGCACAACTCTCTATCGACTGCTGTGTTTTAATTCTTGCAGATCTAAAAATATGATTTACCAGCTGTCATAATTACTTGATAGAACTTTTTAGAACTCAGAAATGTACACCAAGAACCACAGGAAGACATTTCCACGTGTAGGTGCCTCTTCAGGCTACTCTTCAAGCAGTGTGGCACAACATTGTGACATGACAGGGTCACCTGGGAGATCAAAAGACCTCGGTCCTTCAGGTGAGCATCCACCAACCATTGTTTCAGTATACCACTCCTGGTTAAATCTGTTTCCCTTGATTAAATATATTCCAAGAACTATACTCTCCGTCTTCTGATGATGGTGGTATAAATCAGGTTGCTTTCTGTTTTATTGAAAATAGATTCTTCTCTCTTATAGTACTTCCTAACCAGTTTCCCTTCACTCCCTCTAGCCCTCTGATTTATTTCTGTTCTCCCGCAGATCCACTGGGAAAACTCCTTGTTAGTATATAGAAATGCATCTTAATTTTTAAAAATTTAAATTCCTGAACAAATGAAGAATGATACGCATCTTCCCTCATCCTTCCCACGCTTTTTCTTCTTGCCCCTCTCCCTTTCTGCTTAGTCCCCTGTGTCTACTGGACAGCTTACCTCCTACTTTCATGTCAGGTTCACATACATAATTTTATGTATCCATATAAAATGTAGAAATCACAAATAAGAGAAAACACACAATATTTATCTTTATGAGACTGGTTTGTTTCGTTTGACATGATTATGTCCAGTTGCATGCAATTTCCTGCAAATGGCATGACTTCACTTTCTTTAGGGAAGGAAACATCACCATTGTGTATACATACTACATTTTCCTTGTCCGTTCCCCCGTTGTTGGACACCTGCGTTGCTTTCATAAGAACTGCAGTAAATAGCACTGCAGTAAACACTGGTGAGCAATCATCTCTGTGGTAGTTTAG
This sequence comes from Microtus ochrogaster, assembly GCF_000317375.1. Lineage (NCBI taxonomy): Eukaryota > Metazoa > Chordata > Mammalia > Rodentia > Cricetidae > Microtus > Microtus ochrogaster. The sequence continues at coordinate 60,570,640 of NC_022012.1, forward strand.
CTTGGAGTCCTTTGGATAAATACACAAAAGTGGTACAGCTGTGTTACATAGTAAGTGGACTCGCTTGCAATCCCACCAGCACTGTATAGGGATCCATTTTGGTTCCGTTCACATCCCTACACCATGTATGGTTTATTTGTGTTCTTAAAAACTGACGTTCTGACTGGGGTAAGATAAAATCTTAATGTAGTTTCTTATGATGTGGTGGGGGGAGCATTAACATGAGGGTGCAGGTAGGTGTGCCCATGCATGCACATGCAGAGGCCAGAGCAGTATATCAGGTATCTTCTTCCATCATTCTGTTCTTTTGTTATTATTGTTTGCTTGCTTTCTTGTTGGTTTGCTTGCTTGCTTGACTGCCTGCATGATGTCTGCCTTATTGCTTGCCTGCCTGCCTGCTTGCTTGCATGAAATATTGTTTTTTACTGAACCGACAGCTTAAGCTTTGAGGTCTTCTGTCCTCACTCTGAGTGGCCACACTCTGTCTAATGTTGGGTCATAGGCACATGTAGCCTGGCTTTATATATTGCTGTTTGGAATTCAAACTCAGACACTCATTTTGGCAAAGCAAACACTTTTGCCCACTGAGTCCTCTCCTGAGCACCTCAATGTAATTTTTGCCACCCAATGTCTCTGATGAGTAGTGATGCTGTGAATATTTTATCTTTTTTATTGTCCATTTGTATTTCTGATTTTAAGAATTCTTAATTTATCTTATTAGCCCATTTTATTTCTCCCATTCTGTAGACAATCTTTCTTAGTCAGTGCCCTATTGCTGTGAAGAGACACTATGCCCATGGCAACTCTTATAAAGGAAAATGTTTAACTGGGGCTGGCTTGCAGTTCAGAGATTTAATTCATGATCATCATCGTAGGGAGCATGGCAGCAGGCAGGCAAGCATTGTGTTGGAGAGCAACTGAGAGTTCTACATCTGGATCCACAGGCAGCAGGCAAAGACAGACATTAAGACTGGCTTGGACATTAGAAGTCCTAAAGCCCATCCCCAGTGACAAGCTTCCTCCAATAAAATCACACGTACTCTAACAAAGCTACATCTCCTAATCCCTGACAAGTAGCACCACTGCCTAGTGATCAACCAGTCAAAGATAGGAACCTATGGAGGCTATTCCCACTCAAACCACCACACCAGCTCTTCATTCCATTAGCTGTATCTTTTGCTGTACAGAAGGTTTTTAACAACATTCAGTTCCATTTGCCAACTGACTTCCTGAGCAACCAGAGTCTACTAAGAAAGCAATTATGGAAACCTAAACCTTGGAATGGTTTCCCTACTTTCTCCTCTGATGACTTCGGAGTTTTGGGTCTTACATTAAGACCCCTGGCCCACTGGGAACAGATTTTGTGTAGGACAAGAAATAAAGATTTATTTCCTTCTTCCACGTGTTGATAACCTCAATCACCTGAATCATTTGTTAAAGATGTTGTCTTTACTTAAAGTTGCTCCTATCTCTTCATCAAAACTCAGGTGACGGTGGTTTCTTGGGTTACATCTGGAACATGTGCTTTACTACATCAATTTTTGTGTTTGTTTTGTGGCGTGTCATATTGTTTCTAATATCAAGAGCATATTACAACTTGAAATCAGATATGATGATACTTTGAGCATTACTCTTTTTGCTCAGAATTGCTTTGACTATATAGGGTCTTTTGTGATTCTAAGTAACTTTGAAGTTTTTTTCTATTTCTGTGAAGTATGCCTTTGGAATTTTGATTGGGATAGAACTGAATCTGTGACTGGCTTTTGGTATGGTAGCCAGTTTCACAATACTGTCATCAGACTTATGACCAATGAGAGGTCTTTCTGTTTTCTTTGTCTTCTGCAATTTACTTCTTCAGACTTTTTGAGTTTTCATGTAGATGTCTTTCACATGCTCACTTGGGTTCATTCCAAGATACTATTTGTGGGTTATTGGAAGGGGGTTGTTTTCCTAATTTCTTCTCAGTATGTTCATCGTTAGGATAGAAAGGCTATTGATATAACTTTCCCTACCATTTTAGTGAAGCTATTGATCATCTGCAAGTACTCTCTTGTGAAGTATTTAGTATCTGTTAGGTATACATTCATACCTTGTGCAAATAAGGATGCTTTGACATCATCCTTTTCTGTTTGTGTCCTCTTATTTTCCTCTTTGTTTTGTTGTTTTACCTAAGATTTTCAAGCATTATGTGAATTAAAATTGGACAAAGTAGGACTGGAGAGATGATTCAGATATTAAGGACAACTGCAGCTCTTGCAGAGGACCCATATTTGACTCGCAGCACCTGCATGGTGGCCCACAGCCATCCATAACTGCTGTTTCAATATCGTTGCTTATTGTATACCTATTTAAATTATTTATTTCATAGTAAGTATGGTGAATAATTTTATGCTGACTAGACATAAGCTAAAATTATCTTAAAGGAAGAAACCTCTATTGAGAAAATTATTCTATAAAATGAGGCTGTAGGACATTATTGTGGGTGGTGCAATCCTTGGGTTGGTATTTCTGGGTTCTATGAGAAAGTAAGCTGAGCAAGCCATGGAAAGAAAGCTGCTAAGAAGCAGACATCCCTCCATGTCTCTATATCAGCTCCTGCCTCCAGGTGCCTTTCCTGTTTGAGTTCCTGTCCTGACATCTTCGATGATGAACAGTGCTATGGAAGTGTGAGCCAAATAAATAAACATTTTCCTACCCAAAGTGCTTTTGGTCATAGTGTTTCATCACAGCAATAGAAACCCTAACTGACACAGTAGGTCGCATATAACTAGAAATTCATCCATTTCTTTTAGGATTTCCAATTTAGTAGAATATAGGCTTTTATGGTGTAGGCAAAGACAGCCTTTTCATTTCCCGACTTCTCAGACTTGAGTAATCACACAGAAACTGTATTAATAAAATACTGTCAGCCAATAGCTTAGGCAACCTTAAGCTCATATCTTAAATTAACCCATTTTTATTAATCTGTGTACCGTCATGAGGCTGTGGTCTACCAGTAAGGTTCCAGCAAGGTTCTGGCATCTGTCTCCTTTGGCAATATGGTGTCTTCTTGATTCTACCTACTATATCTCTGTTTGGATTTCCCACCTGGCTTTGCTCTGCTAAGTCACTGGCCAAAACAACTTCTTTATTAACCAGTGATAATGGGGAAAAAACATATCCACAGCATAGAAAGAGGAGTCCCAAATCATTAAAGTATATCCTAATGGTTCCCTAAGCTAAACTGGTTTCTGTTGCAATATGCCTCTTTTGTTTCTAATTTTATTAATCTGGATCTTCTCTCCCTCTTTTGATTAATTTTGCTCAGGGTTTGTGGATCTTGCTTATGCTTATGGAGAATTAACTTTTGTTTTATTAATTGTTTTCTTTATTCCTATTTTATTAATTTCTGCCCAAATCTTTTTTTTCCTGAGCTATTTTTTAATGAGTTAAAGCAAAGGGAATTTATGGATGACACTGACTCATGAAACTTCCTGTCTTCAGGGGAACACAGGTCTGCTTGGTGATCTGTTTACTTCCTTGTGTTTCAGCTGGATCAGTGGCATTCAGTACGAGGGCCCCTTTAGATTTGTTCTTGTGTTCTGGGTGGAAGCACAGGGCTCTGTCTAAAACAATGGCCTCCCATACATAGGAGATGGTCAGTGATTAGCTGGCATTCTCTATCCAGCCCAGCAGAGGTCAGAGGTCAGAGCAGAAGCTACACCCAGGACCAACACAGGCACTGGACAGTCCACGCCCCTGCAATGAGAGTTATTTCAGAGGAGCAAAGAGCACTCTGTGTTTCCTTTATATTTGTTTGGGTTTCTTTTCATTTCTAAGAAGAGCAACTATGTTACTTTCAAATGCCAGCCATGACTTGAGCCCAGCTAACAATAACAGGCTTGCTGCCTAAATGAAGAATCTGCTTTCTGTTGCTGTATAGCTGAAAACGGTATACAGTTAGCACAGGTAGTCATGGGTAGAAGAATAGTTCTGTGGTACACAAAAATAGCTTCCTATCTAGTAGAGACATCTCATTCCACAATCACCCCAGTGTTTACTTAAGCACTTGGTCACAGCCGGGCAATGGTGGCGCACGCCTTTAATCCCAGCACTCGGGAGGCAGAGGCAGGCGGATCTCTGTGAGTTGGAGACCAGCCTGGTCTACAGAGC
>NC_022012.1:60575542-60578186 GCF_000317375.1 Microtus ochrogaster
CCTTCTTATTTAGCTTCTCTAGGATCACAAATTATAGGCTCAATGTCCTTTATTTATGGCTAGAAACCAAATATGAGTGAGTACATCCCATGTTCCTCTTTTTGGGTCTTCTGCCCAAATCTTAATTGCTTCTTTCCATCTACCAGTTTTTCATTAGTGTTGAGCTAATCTTTGACTTTCTATCTGCTAGTATTTGCTTTATATATTGAGGAATCTCATATATAGTCTGCATATGTTTATGTTTAGAATTATAATGTACTTTTGATGATAGGTTTTTTTTTTCTGTTTTTCAACCCAATCTGATAGTATGAGTCTTTTGGTTGAAGCATTGTGACTTTTAATATTCAGAGTTATGGCTGAAAAGTGTATTAACTCCTTTTGTATGTGTGTTTGGTATTTTGCTATCTGTCATTTGTTTAACTACTGATCTATTATTGTTTTTCTATAGCCTTACAGATTCTTTTCAGTGTTTTCTAACTTAGTAGTCATGAATTTTTTTAGTCTGTTTCTAACACAGAAAGTTTTTCCTTCTTCAATTTTGACAGGTAGTTTTTCTGAGTATAGTAGTCTCCGGTAGCAGCTGTTGTTTTTCAGAGTTTGAATTATGTGTAAAAGTATCTGCTGTTCTTCTGATAGGCCTACTTTTATAAATGATTTGCTCTTTTCTCTTGCAACTTTTGATATTCTTTCTTTGTTCTGTAGAGTTCATGCTTTAACTATGATATGACATAGTAAGTTTCTTGTATTGTCTCTCTACTTAGTGTTCTAAATACTTCCTATACTTTCATAGGCATCTCTTCCCCTAGAAATGGAAAGATGTTTTCTATGCTTTTAGCATATTATTCTCTTTCTATGACAATTATAGATTTGTTCTTTTCAGAGTAATCCATAGTTTTATTCTATTGTGATTATCATTTTCACTAAGTGTTCCAATTTTTCTACTTCATCTTTACTCTGATAGTCAGTGCTTTCTGTATTCCACTCTGTTGGTGAGACTTTTTACAGAGCTTTGTCTTTTACTTATTGAATTTTTAATTTCCCTTATTTCTAGGTGTTTTCTTATATTTTCATTTTTCTTTTGAATTCCATTTCCATATCCTATGCTGATATCTTTTTCTATCTGCTGTTTTTATTCTTCTACAGTTCATGAAGTTTGTATCTCTAATTTCTTTGAACACATTCAGTGTAGTGTGGTGACACTAGCTCTGAGTTTCCCAATAGTAGGGTCATGGGATACAGAGATATTGAGATCACAGGAGTCTTTCTGAAACTCCATCTTGCTGTTTTTTGCCCCTTTGAATGTCATGTGCCAGTGTGGAGCACCAATCTCCCAGTACCATATAAAAAGGGTTTTCCTGTGGTCTCTGTCTGCCAGTGTTGCTACTGCACTGAGTCTTCTCCTTTTTTCTGTCTTTGAAAATATGCATTATTAAACTTAGTGAAGATTTTTCTGAGCCTCTCTAGACCACACAGTCTGCTGTTGGCATTTCCTCTCACTGGGAATAAGGGTAATGTCCCCTAATTCACTTAGCTATTTAACCTAGAAGTATTCATGCCTCTAATATCTTCTTATAGCCTACTATCTAACTTTGCTCAGTTTATTTCTTGAAGATTCTGAAAGATCATATTTAAGTGTCAGCCACCATCTTCTGAGGGGGTAGTTATTATTTCTTCAGGGTACCATTTATTATGCTAAAGCAAGACAACTAAACTAAATGTACTACTTGGTTTTCTGTTGTTGTGATAAAATATCATGGTCAATAAAACTTATAGAGGAAATAATTGGTTTTGGCTTATGGTTTCAGAGGGTTTGAATCCATAATAACAGGGCAGGGGCAGAAGGCAACAGGAGAAGGAAGCTGGGAGCTCACATTTTGAACCATAAGAATGAAAGAGAGACAAAAACTGGAAATAGCAACGCTTAACCTCTCGAAGTTCACCTCCAGGGACAAACTTCTTCCAATAACACCGTACCTCCTAATCTTCCTCAAACAACTCCACCAGCGGGGACCAAGTGTTCAAACACATGAGCCTATGGTGACATCATTATTTAAACCACAACACTAAAAAAAAGGAATGAGTATAAAATATAAATATAGAGCTTAGAGGTAATTGTCATCTTAGGAAATAATCTGCAAGAATTGGCTTTATCTAAATGATTTGAAATTTGGAATTTCATAATTTGTCAAGATAGTCTCAGTATTGATAAAATACTCCTGGCAATACATACACTCTGTGTGATGACCTGTTTCCAAAATGAGAAATAGCGGGTTTGTTCTTTGTGGAATTTATCAAGGCTGACATCAAGGGACAAACTCTCCCAGGCCGTATGGCACAAAGAACAAAAGACATGAAAGGTATGTCACATAGAAGCCAACATTTCATAACTGTAATATACAGGTACAGTCATAAATGTTGTCAAATCTGCAAGAACATCAGTGTTCAAGGAAATGTAGCCGTAACTATTCAACCTGTCAGCAATATATCAAATTGACACCGGCAAGTATGGCAGAACCAAATCACCGAGTAGATAGTTCTCTGCATCTGAATGTTGCAGGAGGTCCTTCCGCTCCTCCAGCCTATAGCCGCTGAGATACCCGCCCATTGGGGCGTGGTCTCTCTCCCTTTAAAAAAGCGGCCACTT
>NC_022012.1:60583017-60588822 GCF_000317375.1 Microtus ochrogaster
ACTTCCTGCTCGGCTGGTGGCTAGACTCCCTTCCTGGTCGTACAGAGGGCTGACGGTGATCTGTAAGTTTTTTTTCCCCTTTAAATAAATACTACCCTGTTAATTATAATTCCAAACTGCTGTGGCATCGTTTGTGACTTACGTCTACATCTGAATGTTCAGTCCACGAAACATGGATAATGGAAGTCAGTTTTTACAATCATTCTATTAAATCAGACTAGATTAGACTACAGTAACAAATAACCTCCAAATCCCCGCAGAGTAAAGAAGTGAATGATATTTCTCTCTAAACCCATTATATATGGAAAAGTTTGGTGCATCACACCATAATCCAGAGATCTGCCACAAAGATAGAGGCTATCTGTCCTAATACCAGAGGGAAAAGCCGGTCTGGGGTCTTTGCACTGACAATTGAAAGTTACCTAGCAGAAGTGGCATGGTCGGTTTTGCTCCCCATGCACTGTGTACATTTGTTACATGACCAACTTAACTGCATAGGATCTCACTATAACAATGCAGTTTTAATTTACACTTACATACTAATTAAAGGTTGTCAGCACACTTTCCAGCAAATTTACTGATGATATGATAAATCTTTCTTGATGAATTGTTCAAAATTTTATACACTTTGATTGTTATGTTCTACTTATTGTGACATATTGTATACTTACTATATATTCTGAATACAAGCTCCTTGAGGAAAATTTGTTTGCCAATACCTTATCCCTACCCCTTTTTTCTTTCCACTTTCCTACAGTGTATTTTGTGAAGAAGGCATCCTTTTTCTGTTGTTGTTTTGTTTTGTTTTTGTTTTCCTAAGTAGGGTTTCTCTGTCGCTTTGGGGCCTGTCCCAGAACTAGCTCTTGTAGACCAGTCTGGCCTCGAACTCACAGAGATTCACCTGCCTCTGCCTCCTGGGTGCTGAGATTAAAGGCGTGTGTCACTACCGCCCAGCGAAGAAAGCATCTTTTTCAGTTTGAAGAAATGTAATTATTTCTGGATTTAGTCTCTAAGAACTATTCGCCAGACTTTGATGACATAAATAATCTATTTCTTTTTTCTTTTAAAAATTTTAGACATGCACAAACTTGCATTAGATCAAGCCAGCCAAAATCCCACATGGATTGGGGAGGGATTCATGAAACCTTATCCCTATCTGAGGAGCTATGGGCAGCTGATGGCTGATGGCCGAAGAAGGGTCAGTTTACCTCAGCTCCATGTTACAGTAGATGGTCCCACAGACATACACATACAGGCAGCTCTGGGTGGACTCTGTATTTATCTGGAGGTAAATAAAACATATGAAAATTGGAGAGAAAAGTGGGAAGGAATGGGGCAGAATTGCAAGGGAGGATGGATTTAGTCACAACACATAAGCATGTATGAAATTCCCAAACAACAAAAAGCAGATACATAGCTTTTATTTTGAGATGTACTTCTATTGCCTATCAATAAAACTATACTAACTAAAAATGGTCCATAAATCTCACAGTTTAGTATTCTACAGTTTGCTTTAAATTTGCTTTAAATACTTGTATTTAGCCGGGCGATGGTGGCGAACGCCTTTAATACCAGCACTTGGAGGCAGAGGCAGGCGGATCTCTGTGAGTTCGAGACCAGCCTGGTCTACAGAGCTAGTTCCAGGACAGGCTCCAAAGCCACAGAGAAACCCTGTCTCTAAAAACCAAAATAAATAAATAAATAAATACTTGTATTTAAAAGAAAATATTATATGTCTCTTATGCTTATTCTAATATTTACTGTTTCTTGTGTTGTTCAGTTTTCTCTGTAGTTCCAAGTCTCTGAGGACCCAGCATTTGTCCTCAGGCCTAAGAAAATCCTTCAATATTATTTGATTGAGAGTATCTCAATTTTACCTTTCCTTTTCAAGGGTAATTTCACCAAATATAAAACACTACATTAACAAGCATCTTTTCTCTTTGGTTTGCTTTGAACGTTTTGCCCTCATGATCACCGATTGTCGTTTGTTTCTGATAGCAATTAAATATAAATCCCTCATCGTTACCCGTACATATTGAGTAAATTTTCTCAAATTGCCTTAAACGTTTTGTATATAACCTTCATCTCAGCAGTTCTCAGTTTGCCTATGATACCTCTAGGCAAGTTTTTTTTTCCTTATCTTTTTTCTATTTGAGATGGGATATCACTTTTTACCAAGCTTGTTTCAAAGTTATAGAAAAGTGATCCTCCTGTCTTGACATCTCAAGTACATGGGGCCACATATGTCAATTACTGTGTGTGGCTAAAACATGCTTCTCCTTGAAAATTTCTCAGTTTCTTGAACTCACAAGTTTTTTTTTCATAATTTTAGAGGGGAAAAGCAATCATAACGGTCTCAAATTTTTTCCTTCTTCACTTATTTTTTGGTTTTGCAGCACCAGTTATATGTACTTTGCAAGGTTAAACTCTTATCTACCTCCTGCCTGCTCACAAAGGCTGTCAGGGTTTTGTGAGGTTGTCCATAAATGAACCCTGCTCTGCTGATTTCTTCTCATTTAACTGACTCCTTCTTTGGCAGTTTATAATCTTATATTAAACAAATATTTTATATCAGAAAAAATATTTCATCTTAACAGTTCCTATTTGTTCCTCTTTTCCAGCCTCCATTTCTCTTCTGACGTTACTCATGTGTTCATTCATGATGAAATACATCACTTTCACTTTCAGACATCTGAGTCATCTTGTTTTGTTCTTTCATGCATCTTCAATTGGTTTTTGACCTGTGAGCATTATTTACAATGATCATCTTTTTCTTTTTCTTCATGCTGTGAAGAAATCAGAGTTGAATTCTCAGCTCCCTCTAGCCAGTCTTTCCGGCCTTCAGTCTTGGTGCTGGTTCACCAGTTCCTGCCCATGCTTTTCTCCTTGTTCAAATTCATTCAACTGATAATAGGTTTTGAGCTCTATATATTTGTTGTGTTTAAAATCTTTTACAGAATGAGCTGTAGGTTTGATTAAAATCAATTTAAAAAAAAAAAAGGAAAGGAAGGATAAAAACCACTCTGCCTAATACTTCTGCCTTAATGGCTTCATTTGTATTCTTGGCTGGCTCTGGTCATAAGAAAGTTGTTTTTCTGACCCTGTCACTCAGCTCTTCTGGGAGTATGTTAGCATTACATGATGACTGCTAATGCTCCCCACGCCCCACCACTGTAGACACAGCCATATGAAGACATTTCCTGGATGATCAGAAAGCTGTTGTGGAAGACACTGCCCGTTATGTTCTTCAAGAATAAAGTCAGAGAACTCAATATTTTCTTTTCATCGCTACCTGGGGAGTTTCTGTGAGAGTCTATTTCAAGAAAAAAATAAATAAAAACAGGTTTTCATTAAGTTGAAACTGTGGTTTCCTTGCCAGGAATCTTAATGCATACATCACCAAAATTGATAAAAAAGATAAGTGCAAGACTAAGCTCCTCAAGCCTCGATCTAAACATTCCCTATTTATCATAGGCTTCCAGTGTGGCTGCGGAGCCATTCTGGCAGCTTGGAAGTAAGATCTGGGAATCGAACTCAACTTTTCAGAGAACTAATCTATGGAAAGTCTTGGCTGTGTAGAAATTCAGCTTTCAAAACGATCATCACACAATGAAACCTTAGTACTAAAGAAATGCGAACACAACAAAAATTGATTTATAAACCCTTAACTGGAACTTGGAAGCTGAATGTTACCATTGGATAAATAATCAAGAATGAGGTAATGAAGTTTTCTGTCTACTGAGAAAAAAAAAGCATAACAAATCTACTCATGTGAAAATCTACTAAAAATTGAGGATTCATCAAATAGAAAAGCATAAAATACAAAACAATAGCCTACTTAATAAAACATTATGACATAAGAGCAAATAAACTGTCTCCGTAATTACAATATTTAAAATATTTAATTTCATTAATTATGAAGTCAGTGGCTCTGGGAAATAGGACATGACCTTCAATGAGGACTCTGACATATATTGGGTATGTGAACTTGGTCACATTTTTAGCGCAGCTTCTCTGTCTGGATTTTGTACTGACTACTACTGCTCCATGATAGAGTGGTTAGAATTTTCAATGACATAATGCATGAAATTGTTTAGTCCAGTGGCTGGAATTTGACATGTGCTTAATAAATGGCATTGTGAAAGCGCTGTATCCATCACTAAACGATCACTATGGAATTCGAAGCTATTTATTTTCTTCTTGAACCCATAACTTCTTCTGTTTGGTAACTGGGCCAGAAATGAATATTGTTTCCATATTTCAAGTAACTCAAATATGAGTCATAAAATCATGGACCATTAGAATTGAATATTGCAAAAATTGAATATTCGTGTAAGAGAAAAAACATCATAAAACACCTGTTTGGAGAAAAAAAAGGCAAGAATAATCATGAAGACGTAGCAGATACTAACATAATACTTTGATAGTCCATGGTTGTTTTATAAACATTTGAAAGACACGTGGGATTCTGCAACACTATGTATATCAGCTGCCTGTGCTATTTAAATTACTCTTTGAAAATGGAAGTCATGAGCTTTTATTTCCATACCACATGTTACTTTTCTCTTAATTTCGGGCAACATACCATTGCCAACACACATGTACACACACACTCACACATGTAAACATACACACTCACACATACATGCATACACACTCACACATGCACACATACACCTTATCTATATAAAAAGAGAACCCACAATATCAAGTTCACTGCATCTGTGTTCTTCTCAACCCAAGTTTAAATTTTCAAAGAAAAAGCATGTATACCTGATAGGAAAATTTGGCAAGGCTAGTTTCTACGGACTGACAAAACATAGTGTGCACTAGGTGGCTTAAACAGCATGCTATTTAACACACTATTAAACAACGATTCCTCAGTCTAAAAGTTGAAGCCAAAGCTTGGGTACCAGTGCAGTCAGGTTCCGATGAGGGCTCTCTTCCTGCCCTTCATGCACTTACTTTTCTTCTCCTCCTTCCTTTTCACACAGCACCTCTCCTCTCCCAGTTCTTTTAAGGTCATCAATTTTATCCTGAAGACCCCTCCTTACAAGATGATCTAAATCAAATAGTCTCTCAAATGACCCCTCACCTCCGAGCAGCACCCTCTGAGGCTCAGGGTTTCAACAAATGAGTTTTGAAAAAACACATTCAAGCCATAGCAACCAATGTGCTAGTATTCTCTGCAATCTCTGGATTCACCACTAACTATAAGAAACTAATGAAATTTAATCATAAAGTGATTTTTAAGTAAAATTTGAGATTTACTTCCTCGGGCTCAGTAGCACTTCAAGCACCCAAGAGATGTGACATGTGTCCAATGATGCAGGGATGGTTTAGCATACAAAAATCTGTCAACATAATCCACCATATAAACAAACTGAAAAATAAAAACTACATGATCATCTCATTAGATGCCAAAAAAGTTTTCAACAGAATACAACATCCCATCAAGATACAGGTCTTGCAGAGAGCAGGGATACAAGGAACATACTTAAACAAACTAAAGGCAATATACAGCAAGCCAACAGCCAACATCAAACTAAGTGGAGAGAAATTCATAGTGACCCCACTGAAATCAGGAACAAGACAAGCTTGTCCACTCTCTCCATATCTAGTCAATATAGTTCTTGAGGACCTAGCAAGAACAATAAGACAACAGAAGGAGATCAAACTCTCATTATTTGTTGATGATATGATAGCTTACATAAGTGACCCAAAAAATTCTACCTAGGAACTTCTACAACTTATAAACACTTCCAGTAATGTAGCAGGATACAAGATTAACTCAAAAAAAAAAAA
>NC_022012.1:60590916-60593233 GCF_000317375.1 Microtus ochrogaster
GTGGGGGGAGGGCGGGAGGAGTGGGAGGCTGGGAGGAGGCGGAAATTTTTTTTTTCTCAATAAAAAATAAATTTTAAAAAAAAGTAAAAAAAAAAAACACGGTCAATGAGGGATGACTGAGAAGCCAAGGACAATGACACTGGGTTTTGATCCTACTGCATGTACTGGCTTTGTGGGAGCCTAGTCTGTTTGGATGCTCACCTTCCTGGACTTGGATGGAGGGGAGAGAACCTTGGACTTCCCACAGGTCAGGGAACACTGACTGCTCTTTGGACTGGAGAGGGAGGGGGAGGGGATTGGGGGGAGGAGAAGGGAAATGGGAGTTGGGGAGGAGGTGAAAATTTTTAATAAAAAAAAACTCGGTGGGGGGAAAAAAAAACCAAAAACACTGATGACAACTTATGCTGTTGAGGTTGTGGGGTAATGGGAATACTCCTGCATTTATGATGGTAGTGCAAGCTGGTATAGTGTATATCACTATGGTGATTTCTCTGAAAATTAGGAAACAACCTTCCTCAAGACCCAGCAACCACTTTGGGTTATATATCCAAAAGATGCTCAATCATACCACAAGGACATGTGCTCAACTACGTTCATAGCAGCATTGTTTGTCTTAGCCAGAACCTGGAAACAACCTAAATGCCCCTTGACCGAAGAATGGATAAGGAAAATGTGGTACATTTCACAATGGAGTACTACACAGCAGAAAAAAATGACATCTTGAATTTTACAGGCATAAGTGGTTTTTAAACATAAAGCAAAGAAAAACAGCCTACAATTCACAATCCCAGATAACCTAGAAAACAATGAGGACCCTAAGAGAGACATACATGGATCTAATCTATATGGGAATTAGAAAAAGACAAGATCTCCTGAATAAATTGGGAGCATGGGGAACATGTAAGAAGGTTGAAGAGGAGGGGCTAGGAAGAAAGGGGAGCAGAGAAAGATGTATAGCTTAATAAAAATCAGTTAAGGAAATAGTAGCCTCTCTATGCAGTCAGAACTTGGTTAAATTATTTTCCTATGCAAACAATTTTATATATACATAGTTAAAATCAAAATGTAGATTTAAAAATGTAGGTTGAAAAAGTTCTTTCTCTCACTGTGTCACCCTCCACAGAGATATTTCTTAACCTTTCAAAAGATAACCATCTATAAATAAATGTATATAAATGTATTAAAATTAACATTACTTTATCTCACTGAACAAAGTATAATTCCATAACATGGTTATTTGCCTTATTCATTTCCATTAATGTTTGTTTACTTATTTGTTTCTTTGTTAGAAGGATCTCATGAAGCCCAAGCTGGCCTAGAAACTTCTCCATAGCCAAAGTTAGCCTTGAATTTCTGATCCTCCTACCTCCACCTCCCAAGTTCTGGTATTACAGGCAAATGCCACCATGATCAGTTTATGAAGTGCTAGAGACTGAACCCAGAGCTTTTTACATGCTAAGAATAGAAAACAGAGTAATGTGTTTCTCAGATATCATAATAAGTTCTGTTACACGCTTTTCTTATTCACTCCCCTCTCCCATTGCTCTCCTGTGGGCATCTCTCCTTTCACCTAGCTTTCCCTCTTCCCGAGTTAGTTGTAGCTTCTATGTCTAATCACATGTATCCCACTACCCTCCCTATTTTCCACCTCCTTTCAAATTTCTCTTTTTCCTCTCAGGATCTCCTCTCTAGTTTCATGACCTATAAACACACATATATACATGCAAGCGTGCATAAACACATGTAAAACAAACATGTCATTTTAAACATAGGCTTTGCATATGAGAAAACGCATGACCTTTCTAAATCTGCCTTATTTCATCTAATATAATGATGCCAAGTTACATGTATTTTCCTGAAAATGTCATGATTCCATTTTTCTTTCGAGCTGAATAAGATTTCATTATGTGTATGGACCACAATTCTTTTGTCCATTCTTTTCCTTATTATCTGGGTTCATTCCACTTCCTGCTATTGTAAATAATGTAGCAATAAACATGTCTGTGTAAATATCTCTGTGATAAGATGACAAAAAATGTGGGTGTTGACCACAAGAATGGAAGAGTGTGATTATGTGATAATTCTATTTTCAGTTCCTTGAGAAACTTTCGCACTATTTTCCATAGTGGCTGTTCCAGCTTGCTCTGCCATCATCAGTGAATAAATTTTCTTCTTTCCCTACATACTTAGCAGTACTTGTTGTCATTTGATTTCTTGATCATTTTAATGTTGCGGGAGGTCCTTCCGCTCCTCCAGCCTATAGCCGCTGAGATACCCGCCCATTGGGGCGTGGTCTCTCTCCCTTTAAAAAAGCGGC
>NC_022012.1:60597176-60622844 GCF_000317375.1 Microtus ochrogaster
GTACAGAGGGCTGACGGTGATCTGTAAGTTTTTTCCCCTTTAAATAAATACTACCCTATTAATTATAATTCCAAACCGCTGTGGCATTGTTTGTGACTTACGCCTACATTTTAACCTAGATACAATGAAAACTCAATATTATTTTCAGATATATTTCCACAGTTGAATTTTGACTAAAAATGTTTAAATTTTTTTAAGTATAAGTACTTTTTGGTGACTTTGAGAACTGCCTGTTCATTTCCTAGCCCAGTTAATGACTGGATGATGTGGGGTTTAGGGTGGTTAATTTTTACAGATCTTTATATATCCTAGATATTAGTCCCCTGAGCTAATTCCAGGACAGCAAGGGCTCTTACACAGAGAAACCCTGTCTTGAAAACCCCAAAAAAGAACTAGTTAGGAACAAGCCTAAGGTATAGGCTGAGCTTTCATAATTAGTAAGAAGTCTCTGTGTCATTACTTGGAAGCTCACTGGAAGGATAGAGAAAGACTCATTACAGGTAAAGAAGGACATTCAACTCTGATTTTCCACCAAAGATTTTTATAATTCCAGTGAGGCATTTCCAGGGCATCATTACAATAAAAAGTGTTTTGATTTTTTTCTGAAAATTTCCTTATTTTTTAAAGAACAATACTGGAGTGGTTACCATTGTAGATCTCAAGACATATTACAAAGCGATAGTAACAAAAACAATATGATATTAAAACAAAACAAACAATGAAACAAAATCAAAAATAAAAATTGAGTATCTACAGCCATTTAACATTCAACAATGATGCTAAAACCCACATGTTAGAGAAAAGAAATCATCTTCAATAAATGGTGTTGGGAAAACTGGATGTCCACATGAAGAAGAATAAAATTAGACCTGGGTCTATCACCTTCCACAAAAACTAACTTCAAATGGATCAAATACCTAAGCCCTAATCCTAAAACACTGAATCTGCTAGAAGAAAATATTAGTCATAACTATGGGATATAGGTGTAAGAAATGACTTTCTAAATAGGAAGCCATGTACTCAAGAATTAAGACCGAAAATTGATAAGTAGGATCTCCTAAAATTAAAATCTTCTGCGCAGCTAAAGAAACAATCAAGTAAAGAGAACACCCATAAAACAGGAGAGAATCTATGCTAGATTCTATCTGACAGGGGATTGTTATTCAAAATATATAAAGAATTCAAATAAGGGGCAGGAGAGATGTCTCAGTGGTTAAGAGTGCTGACTGTTCTTCCAGAAGTCCTGAGTTCAATTCCCAGCAATCACATGGTGGCTCACAACCATCTGTAATGAGATCT
Source organism: Microtus ochrogaster (assembly GCF_000317375.1). NCBI lineage: Eukaryota > Metazoa > Chordata > Mammalia > Rodentia > Cricetidae > Microtus > Microtus ochrogaster. The sequence continues at coordinate 60,598,476 of NC_022012.1, forward strand.
GGTGTCCTCTTCTGGCCTGCAGGCATATATGCAGGCAGAACACTGTATGCACAATAAATAAATAAATATTTTTTAAAAAGAATTCAAATAAGAAAGTGACTCATATAAAAAGAATGGGTCTGAGATCTGAACAGATTCCTCAAAGGAAGGAATACATATGGCTAAGAGATAGTTCAAAAACCATTCATCATCCCTGCTAATTAGTGAAAATCAAGATGTCTTCAAGATTTCATCTTATTACAGTAAGAATGTCAAGATGAAACAACCAACAACAAATGCTAGAGAAGGCGAGGGAAAGTGGAACCATCACTTAAAGTTAGTGGAATTGAAAACTGACCCAGCCACTATGGAACTCCATATACAGTTCCTCAAAAACATAAAAATAAAATAAAATAAATCTATCTTATGGCCCAGTTATACCACATTTCGGCATATGCCCAAAGGACTCAACATGCTACTCCACAGATCAATGCTCAGCGATGTTTATTGCTACCCAAAGCCCAACACCTAGGAGATTGAAACAAACTAAATGTCCTTCAATTGATGAATAGACTATGAAGGTGTGTTACATATACACTGTGGAATACTATTCAGCTCAAAGAACAAATGAAATTGTGAATTTGCAAGTAAATGGATAGAACTAAAAAAGATGATATTGAGAGGGGTAACTCAGACCCAGAAAAACAAATGTTGAATGTTCTCTCTTATCTGAGATTCCTAGCCCCAATCTTCTGATGTGATGGGGAAAACAGAGGAGCGGTCTAATTATGGAGGAGGAGGAAAATAAATACAGAAGAAGAGGAAGGAGGGTAAAACAACACTGAAGATGTCTGAAAAAGTCAAGGACTCATCCTATTAACTCTGTATCTAAAATACCTATATAACACATGTACCTCTGTGTATACATATATAATTTAAGTGAAATATCTCTATCTGGGCTAGCAATGCTTCCTGCAAGAGCCGTAGTCTAACATAAACCCCAATACCAGATTTGAGAAGCCTTCTTTTGAGTTGTTGATCAAAGAAATTCCCAAAACTTTATAGGCAGTTGTTACAGCCCTTGGTTGCCCCCTTGGAGGCAGAAGACAAGTATTGCCGAAGACACCATGCACTGATAGAGGGCCCAAAGAACCCCACCTGGATCTGACCAAGAAGCTTCCTCTCTGAGGACTACCTTTCTTAGTAACAGAGGGTGTCATTCAAGCTTCCAAGGAGGCTAATCAAGCAACAGCCCTACCCATAGATAATATCTATGAACCACAACAAGGACCAGCATGGCACAATAACACAAAGGGCACAGTAGTGGCACACACACCTTGGCAGTAACCAACGATTCCCTACTTGGATTTAAGGCCTACTCAACAAAAGAAAAATCAGGCCTGGTACTGGAAATTGAGAGAACTACCCAGGGCTAGTGAAGTCATGGATCTTGGCAAAGACCCTGCAACCAACTTTCACTTTAATAAACCAGCATAATTCCTAACTACAGTCTAAATATTTTGTCCTTATACCCGCAGATGAGTATAGTTCTTGCTCCTCATCAAAGAAATTCCTCTTTGCAACAAAGACTATTATACAATGCCATAACCAATCAAAATGTAGAATTGTGGTGCCAAGCCCCTGATGTTACATCTACAACATACCTTCTGCACCAAAGGTCAGAGATTGTTGCTAAAGAGGGGACAGAAAGATTTTAAGAGACAGAGGAACAGGGAGTTCACTGAGACATTGTGTTCTCTTAAAATGTCAAAGAAGCTACACCTATAAAGTCTTACCAACATGGCTACTTAAACATGAACTTAAAAAGGACAATACCAGTAGACATACTAATGTGGAATGGGGAAAGGACCCAAAAACCTCAGCCCTACACAGAGAACTACAGTCGACTAAGAGTGCTGAGAGAAAGTCTTTTCCATGGAAGAGCAAAGCAACTGGCTATCCAATACCAAATGATCAACCCTGAAAACACACACACACACACACACACACATATGCATGTATGCATATATACATATATATATATATGTATATATATAATAATGTGCATACAAGTAATATTATACGAACTGAGAAAGTTGTGTTTATAGATTTAGGAATAATATTGTATGTATATTAATGTAATCATATTATAATCTCAAAACAAGTTTTTAATATTTTTTAATTTCCTTATTTTTGTTTTGTAGGAACAAGTATTTACCTGATTTTCTACACTACACATGTCCCTGTTGCCCTCAAAGCCCAAATGATGACATCAGATCCTCTAGATCTGCAGTTACAGATGATGTAAGCTACCATGTGAATGCTGGGAAGTGAGTCAAGGTCTACAAGGATAGCAAATGTTCTAAACTTTTGAGCCATCTCTCCAGTCTCTTCATGTCTTTTCTGTATAGACAACAGTCCATATTTATTAAAGAGCACACTAAAATAATAAGTTTTAGATATCACAAGGCACTTTTAGATACCAACCACTCCTAACAAATAAGTCTTTTAAAAGAACAAGCATGTTGTTCCTACCATACTCTATAAATTGGTTTTGACTTCTATATTCAAGAAGATGAAGCATAAATACATAAGTAATTATTGCTGACAAACACGTGTACTATTAGAATAAATGTCAGTCTGTGTCCTAACTCATTTTCTGCAAAAAAACATCCATTGTTAGAGTTCCCAGTTATTATAAAGATATTAAACCTCTAACAAAACAGACAGTATGCTTGGAAAAGTGGGTCATGGGTCCTATGGGAGAACCTATTACCATTATTTTGATAAATGAGCACAATATTAAACTGATGACTAGTGATTTACTTTTATGGCCAGAGATTGGTGTATCTTTTAGTCCTCACTAGGGAAGATTTTTTTTAGTAGATGTAAATTAACACAGGCAGTCACAACTGACCACGACGCAGAGAATGAGACACTGTGAAATGCTTAGCACTAAGTGAAGAAGAGAACGGTAAGAAAGAAGAGGAAGGCAATTGTAAAAGTCAGGAACAATGGGTGACTACAGAAAAACAGTGTTTTCAGGACACAACATTGAATCCCTGAATTCGCCTCAGCAAAGCAGGCTATCTGGGCCTGAATTCAAAAAAATTCCCATGATCCTCATGGAAAAAAAGCTTTTCTCATTGAACTGCAATCAGCAGAGCTTAGTGAGAATCAGGAACACGCTGGTTCTTGACTCTTTTATTAGATGTTGGTCTCAGCCCTACAACAGTTAAGACAGACATCGTTGTGTTCTACTAGGATTTTGTGAGTTTTCCTTTTTTTCATCTGGGCATTTAGGATGTAGTTTGAGATCCAAAAGAACATCTTAAAGATTTTTATAAATATAATATGCACCTACAAGCTAAACAAAGTCTTCTAAAGCCTACCTTTGGTGCATATTCCAGGGACAGACAGAACTAAAGCTCCATGTATGACCAGATTCAGAGTCAGAAAAGGTAAATTCCATCTTTTATTTTCTTTTTGACCTGATCATGAATTTGCAATGAGAGCTTCTATCTTAGGGCTTTGCTTTTTACCCACTCCTACTATACCAGAGGGTATCCAATGCCTACAGTTAGACCACATCTAAACTCCTTCTAACTCAGTGGCAGCACCATTATTTTCCAAGCTACTGCCTCTTACTCCTTCTACTCCTTACATATAAACACACACACACACACACACATAACTTCCCACCCAAGTCTTATTGAATAAGCTTTTTAAAAATACAGAACAAAACAGCTGTTAAAAGCAAAAAATCATGTGGGCTATTCTTCATTGCTGGTGCCATAAATGCCCAGGTACCCAGGCGTTAGTTATATGTAACATGAGGGCCCGACTTGCTGGGGTTTCTGTCCTGCCCAGTTCCCACAGTCCTATATAGCCCCAAAAGAATCACACAGAGATTCTGCATTAGTTATAACTGATTGGTCCCTTAGCTCAGGCTTCTTGTTAACTCTTTTTTTAAAAAAATATTTATTTATTTATTATGTATACAATGTTCTGTCTGTGTGTATGCCTGCAGGCCAGAAGAGGGCACCAGACCTCATTACAGATGGTTGTGAGCCACCACGTCGTTGCCGGGAATTGAACTCAGGACCTTTGGAAGAGCAGGCAATGCTCTTAACCACTGAGCCATCTCTCCAGCCCAAAATGTGTAGCCCAGGCTGGCCTCGAACTCATGATCCTCCCTGCCTCTGCCTCCTTCAGCAAATCCTACCAGTGTGCGCCACCACAACCGGCCTTGTTAACTCTTATAAGTTATATTAACCCATTATACTTATCTGCACCTCTGTTCACACTCATTAGGTTCTCTTAAATTGGAAATGAATAACCCCTGGAGCCCGAAATGAAGACAAATCAGGAAACCTGGTCCATGTTCCCCTTGATGCACAGTGTGTGCGGCTCCTGATGGAAGACTGGCTATGGACAGGCTGCAGTGTAGGACACCACAGCTCTTTCATTCCAGCTTTCTCTGAAAATGTGTCACCAAAGAGATGGAGCTACCTATCTCAAAGATGAGATGAGAGGACATAACGGGCAAAGTTAGCAAACTGTATTTCATTATAGATCTCACTCTCACATCCGCTCATTCTTGTGCAGTAACATTTTATGAATACCTAGAGCTGATACAAACTCTAGCTTATGTTAGAGCTAGTTAAGTATATATATGTATTGGACTGGAGAGATGGCTCAGTGGTTAACAGTTGACTGCTCCTCCAGAGATCCTGACTTCAATTCCCAGCCACCACATGGTGGTTCGTAACCATCTATATAATGGGATCTGATGCCCTCTTCTGGCATGCAGGCATGCATGCAGATAGAGCACTCCTATACATAAAAAAAAATTAAGAAGAAGAATACATAGTGATATTTGTTTTAGATTTTAACGCAATGATTTCTCCCTTTTATTTTGAACACTTTCTGGGCTTGCTGCTCCTGCTGTAGTTTGGGTTAGACCACAGATGTGGAAATTTCAGTAACAAAAATCTAAGACTGCTTTATTATAAAATTAATCAATGTCAAGGAGTTAGAAATAAATAATAGATTTCCCAAACTAAGAGTGAATGAGCAGAATATAATTATTTTTCATGTGGAATATCATTGCCCATGGCGAAGATTATATTAAACAAAACCACTGTGAAGATAAGGAAGTGAGTGTCGGGGGGAGGAACACGTGTTTTCTTTAAATATTTTCTAGCTCCTGAGTCGATCAGAATAATATGGGGAGTTTCTAGAAGGAAGAAGTTGTGGCAGGAATGGTTACCTCTTCACCAAAAGAGTAGAAACCATTTCCCGCCTACCACAACCCAGGGGTGGGTGTGATTAGCAGCCCAGGTGGGGCTAATTAAGTCCACCACCATGGCCTGAGCACAGCCTGTGGTTAACACTTCCCTGTTGGGTGGGAACAGGAAGTATGAGCTAAACTTGTATCACTCCATTAAGCAGAATTTGCTTGCCCTTGGTTCCTGCTCTCTCAGTACAGCTGAGAGACCCTGAATGTGGCTAGCTGACTACTGCAATAACATCTGTCAACTAACTCCAAGGATACTTCCTTGGAAACAAGCCAGCTGCCAGCTTAGAGCACATGCCCTGGACCAAATGAGGCTGGGATGAAACCACCTCCTCCCAGCTACTGCCCTGGACCAAATGAGACAAAGTTGGAACACTGTCTACTGAATTTTTAATGTTCTTTATTCCAACAGCTTTGTTGACCCTAAATTAAGACACACAAAATGGAAAGTGGGAACCAGTGAGAAAAGACAAACATTTTAAGGAAAAAAAGCTAAAGAAATCAAATATTTTTCACCATATACACTTTTTGAGATAGCCATATAGCAACTTCTCATTGAACAACATCATGATTTTTCCCCTAAATATTGTCATTTAATTGTATCTTTAATAAAATAATATGTGTACATGTATATGTGTTGGGAACTGCAGACCCTCAGACCCTGAACTTTCTTTTTTTATTGATTTTTATTGAACTCTACATTTTTCTCTGCTCCCTTCCCTGCCTCTCCTCTCCCTCCTTTAACCCTCCCCCAAAATCCCCATGCTCCCAATTTACTCAGGAGATCTTGTCTTTTTCTACTTCCCATGTAGATTAGATCTATGTAGGTCTCTCTTAGGGTTCTCGTTGTTTAAGTTCTCTGGGATTATGGTTTTAGTTAATACATAGGAAGTTGACTAACAAATAAGAAGTAAAAATTCTTTAGTCCCTTCGATGGATTCATTCAAGACCACTTAACTAGGAGTTGAGTGAGGGTGTGAGGTCACCTAAAACATTCTGCTTGAAAATGCCGTAATGATACCCAATACTTTGTATGCTAATTTAAAATACACTTCAAAGATAACAAAGGTGTAGTGATATTTTATTTGTGCTTTAATAAATGAAGCTTGCCTGAAGATCAGAGTGTAGAGCTAAGCCACCAGAGGCCAGGGAGTGGTGGCACATACCTTTAACCCCAGGACTCAAGGCCACCCTGGGCTATACAAAACTGGATTTGTCTAAAAAGAGAAAGAAAGCTCCCACCTTTAATCCCAGCACTAGAGAAGAAAATAAGGCAGGAATTCAGTGCAGTCTGAGGTTTGGTGGGGAGCAGGGCAGTCTGAGGCTCGGTGAATTGTCCCTTCCGTCTGAGCATCGGTAGAGTTGAGAACTCTCTAGTGGCTTAACTGCCTTGCTTTTCTGATCTTTAGCTTGAACCCCAATATCTGTCTCTGGGTTTTATTGCTCATGCTACATAAAGGCACAGTAAATAAAAGGCTATTTTTCACTGGATAGTTTTAGGTAAGAACTTCAGAGAAATGAAAATGAAAAGATAGAGTCTGCCTCCTTACTACACTGCTTTGAAGGTGTTCAACATGGCAGCTAATGGGAGCAGGTGGAATGGGCTTCCTCTCCACCATTATCTTTCCTTCACCTCCTGTCCTCACAGAAATAAAACAGCTTATCTATCTTACTTGGAAGAGGGGGGAGGGAAAGCACAGGTTTCTTGGAGATGATGTCATTAGGATTTTATTTCCCATCTTGATAAAAAAAATAATAATTTAAGTATTTGCCCTGCAACAAATGAAGCTACAATTTGTGTTTGACAGCATGACTAATCTTGTGAATTTTTGATGTTTAGATAATATATCTGACTTCTTAGAAATGAAATATTCTCTTCTGGGATGTTGCTGACAGTATATTTACATTTTTCATGAATTTCTAAAACTTTTTATAGATAATGACTTCCAAAGCAGATGTGTATGCCCATAGGAAGGACTATTATAAATGAGTGATTAATGATCTTTTGCAAGATTAAAAACGAATATATAAAAAGTAAATTGTAGTTGAGAGAAATGCCCTATATCTTCATCATTTAGTTAAATAACCTTCCTTAGGGTGTGCCATTTGTGATTATTTTCCTACTATCCCATCCCAGGATAAAATTACTACTTCTGATACTGATAAGGGATAGAAAGGCTGAAATACATAGTAGCTAACTGAAAGTGAAGAAGTAAAAGGAAGTCAAGCAATGAATATGTAGTTTTGGGGAGATGTAGTCCTACTGCTTCAGAAACAAATGTAATAGACAAGTGCCAACAAATGAAAAATACTTCAAAGACTTGATCTCTTTATCAAAGACGAGAAGTAAAAGCACATATGTGAATTAAAAAAACTGTATGTATTTATGTATGTAAATATATACTATATACACACGTACACTTGTGTTTGTACACATGCACACACATACAAATGTGAGCATACTCAAAATGAAAGTGAGTGTGTAAGTAGATCTATGGATAGGAAATAAAATATTTATTTCCAAATAAGGCAACTATATTTTAAAAAAACTAAAAGAAACAAACTGTATAGAATATTATTAAGGGATTTCTTTGGCAATGTTGAGAAATACCAAATGGTAAAATTGGTGAGATGGTGATACATAGAAATCAAAACTGAAGCCCTACCTGTATATGTTATACATGCCATTGCTCAATAACGAACAACAAACTATGTTCCAAGGGAGGGCCTGGGTGGATGGCTCAGTGGTTAAATGCTTTCTGTACAAAACACGAGGACCTGAGTTTGGATCTCATGAACCCACATAAAAATCTACACTTGGTGGCACACATTGTAACACCTGTGCTAGGCACAGGAGATAGGCAGACCCCCAAAGCTCATTGTCCACCTAGTACCATCAAATCAGTGAGTTTCAGGTTCTTTGAAAAGAAAGCTAGTGTGGAATACCAGTGAGATGGCACAGCAGGTAAAAATGCTGGCTTCACATGCTTGAAGGCCTAAATTCCATCTCCCAAACCACAGTGGATAGAGCTGGCTCTAACCTCCACACAAAAATCATAATATGTATACACATGGAAAATAAATAGGTAAGTAAAAAGACAAGTAAGTAAATAGTTTTTGAAAAACAGTAAGTTGGAGAGCAATAAATAGCGTAAGATGCCTTACGTAAGTTTCAGCCTCCACACAAACATGCTTGCAAACACCCACACATTTACATGCACATACAAAGCTATACATGTATACATACATACATACATACATACATACATACATACATACCACACATAAAATAAAGAGGAAAGGGGAGGGGGAAAGTAATACTCCATAGGAAGTAAAGTACTAAAAAAATAATACTTGGGATTGGGGTACAGGGTAATAGCAGTATGCTTTCCCAACATGCACTTTCCTAGGTTCAATCCATAGTACTACAAAGTAAAAAGAAAAATGGTTCTTGCAGGATCCTTTCCAACTACCAGCAAAGCCCTGCAATGTCTGAATCAGAGGTGTTGAGATGCAATATAGAGACTGGGCTGAAAACCAGAATGCCTACAGAAAGTGATGCTGTGGACATGGAAAGAAATGGAAGACTCATGAATTATTCCAGAAGAAAGTCCAGAAGGATCTGACATATAATAAAGTTCCTGTGCCAAAGAAGAATAAGTAATAAAAATAGCTCTCTTGTTACGACACTGAACGTGTATTTTCATTGCTATAGCATCAGAAACAAACAGACAAGATTCTTCTCTTGATCTTTCTAAAGAAAAAATGAAACATGCATGGTCATAGATGATTTTCCACCATTATTTTCTTTTTCTCCTGCAAGATAAAATATAGCCGTAACATTTCCACTATGTAGGCAACTCACTTCATCTTTTCACACAACGTATTTGAGAGGTGATATACAGTTAGCAAGAGCCTATGTTATTCAAAATTAACTCATCCTTCTTCATCATTTCCATTTCTCAAAATTCCAAAGCATAGTAAGTTCTAGTCAGTAGAAATCGCTTGCTGCCTCCTGAAAGCTTGTTCATATGCTATGCTTAGCAAATAGTTGTAGATGATGGACTTACCAAATAATCTTCCTTCTTGTTCACCTAGAAAATGCCTCACCATTTTAAAACCAGCATAGTTATTCTTCCTTTGTGATATATGCCATGACATCTCACTCATTCTTCAACAAGCTTTATTGGTACAACCAAGAAAGCTAAAGAATTACCAGTAAACAAAATTAAATTTCTGTCTGTTAGAGGAATAGAAGATATTCTGTATTAAAGCCAGAACTGTGCGAGGTAGAGTAGACCAAGAATGCAAAGGGAAAGCTTTCCAAGTCTTTATGAAAGGCCATAGACATTTTCTGTAAACCTCGCACATTTTAAAATAATCGTCTGTGTGCTGTCAGTTTGGGTGGGCTGATAGATGCCAGATGCCAAGGCAGAATGAAAGAAATGTATTGTTGGTGAAGTAATGTATTATAGGTGATGTTTGTGAGACATAAACAAAGAAAAAAGAAGCATTGGAAGGCAAAGGAAACCTCTACAACATGGCACAGGTCCGATGTGTTGAGCAGACAAAGAAAAGGATAGAAGACTGGAGGAGGAACTGGAAGACTGGACAGCAGAAAAGTCCCAAGGAAGTCTTAGCCAGGCAAGTGGGAAGCCAGCATAAAAAAAAATGGTCAAGCGTGGTATTCTCCACAGTGCTCAGTAACTGGTCAAGAGTTATTCAGGGTGATCTTGAGAGCATTTAAGAAACTGCAAGGAACAAAAAGTTATCTCTTGAAGGGGACATTTAGAATGCACCTTAGTGACTACTCCAAACTGTTTCCTGTGATGACCTCCTCCAAGTACAGACCAAAGAATACAATATTTGTATTAGTAGAACTTTCTACCATCTCCAAAATTCAGTAAGTATATCCCAAAGTGTAATAAGATGACAGTAAGTACGAGGATTAAGTTAAACATTATGGATGCAACATGCATAAAATGTATTATTGATTTCATTATATAACTCATGTGAAAATACTATTAGACAACAAAACCTGAGTAACAAAGGAAACAAAACAAACAGATATTGCTACTAGACTATAATGCTCACATAAACTCGTCCTTACAACAATTGGAAAAGCCTGCCAAGTTCTAGTTTCCCCAAGACATTTTGGTAATAGAGTCTTATTCATCTCCACAGAAATAATCTTGAGGATATACTTAGCTCAGGCTAGAACATCTTTGGAGGCTGTAAATTACCTTAACTTGATGGTCTTATCATTAAGTTCTGGCAGGTAATCAAGAGCAATATCAATAGCCTTACTGTTTGGGGGTATTCCATGGGCCCTCCTAGACCAACAGTTCATAAATAAGATACCCTACACCTGATAGTGGGTTTTTTTCTTTGATAACCTATCCTCCACCCCAAATATAGGTTAACATTATTTAAATTTCACACACACACACACACTCATATATGTATGTGTATATATGGTGTGTGTGTGTGTGTGTATAGATAGACAGACAGACAGACAGACAGACATTTATATAAAGGAAGCTTCAAAAATAGCAAATTTCTATATAGTTTTCTCAAACATCTTTATTGTTAACTATCCTTCCTGGTCCTTTCCCTTGCTCTGCTCTTCCAATAACAAGAAAAGACCTGTCTCAAGGGTTTGGATTGCTATGACAAAGTACCGTGACCAAAGCAAGTTACAAAAGAAAACATTTAATTGAACTTACAGTTCAGAGGGCTAGAGACCATGGTGGTATAGAAAAGGCATGTAGCAGGAACTCTCAGTTGCTCCTGGTCGCATCTTGATGCTCACATCTTGACCTATACGAGCAGAAGGCAGAGAAGACATTGGAAACTTCATGAGTCCTTTGAAACCTCAAAGCCTGAGTAGAAGCAGTAATGTGGGGAGGCTGGCCAAGGGGTACAAAACCAGACTTAGGAATAAGAAGTTCAGGCATGCTACAGTGATATCATACCTCCTCCAACAAGACTGTATCTCCTAATTCTTCCCAAACAGCTCCACCAACTGTGGACCAAGTTTCCAAACATATGCACCTATGGGAGCCATTCTTACACAGATCATAAGACCTAAATAAACATATCTCAAAAAGAGGCAGCAGGCACATTTTAAAAAATGTTAGCATACAACTTACTAAACCTGGATGGAGGTGGGCGGTCCTTGGACTTCCCACAGGTCAGGGAACCCTGATTGCTCTTCAAGCTGATGAGGGAGAGGGACTTGATCGGGGGAGGGGGAGGGAAATGGGAGGCGGTGGCGGGAGGAGGCAGAAATCCTTAATAAATAAATAAATTCACTGTAGAAGCTTTAATAAAAAAAAATAATAATAGGCCAAAAAAAATGTTAGCATAATAAATGACCAAGGAAAAGCAAATCAAAACCACATAGGCTAGCCCTTCACTCAGTAAGATTGGCTATCATAATATAGTTTAAAGATAATAGATATTGAGAAAAGTCAGCCTTCATACACTTTAGATGATAATATATAAATAAATATATAAAGATAACTGTACAAAAGTTCCTACAAAAAGTTAAAAAAAGAAGAACTACACTATAATTCTTTAATTCCACTGTAGGCCACAGAAACAAAGTCAGTTCATTAAAGATAATCTGTACTTGTATACTGCATCACCGTTCACAGTAGCCAAGGATGAAACATTGCATAAATAGAAAAGAAAACGGTAGTATGTCATATAATGGGACAGAACACAATATACAACCACAGAAAGGAAGAAATCCCATTATGTGAAATGAAAAGAACAGGAGATCACTGTGCCAAATAAAATCAGCCAAATGAAACAGACAAGCATCCCATGATTCATTCATTCATAGGCAGAATATAAAATTTGATGTCACTGAAATTGAGAGAGCAGAATGAATGTCCAGGAGAGTAGAAGCAGTAATGTGGGGAGGCTCGCCAAGGGGTACAAAACCAGACTCAGGAATAAGAAGTTCAGGCATGCTACAGCATTGCATTAAACAGTGACTTCAAGCTATGTATGTTTCAAAAATGCAAGAAATTATTGTAAATGTTTCTGTCATCAATAGATGATAGAACCTTGATGAGCTAAGTGTTTCCCTTGAGTTTAAAGTTGAACAATGTATCCTTGTAGCAAAACCGCATGTGGTGCCCCAATAGTGCGAACAATTTTATATTTATACTTTGACTTAAAATAACTCACTTTAAACTAACAAGTGTAAAAGGAGAAAAGGCCCTACCCTGTCCTGTCCTGGGTATGGTAAAGAGACTTCAAAAAAATTCTGAGAAATGATTTATTTGTATTAGTTCATTCGGAAAAGGATTTTAGCAATTTGTTAAAATATTAGAATCAAATAGTGCAGAACTTTGATTTTTTTTTAAAGATAATCCCTCTATTATTCCATGGAGAATGAAGATTAATCACTGAAAATAAGATTTCAAATATTCAACCCACAATAGGGAGCCTAAGTGAGACAAAGGAAACCTCTGGGAGCTATGCCCAGGAACAGCCATGGAAACATACCTTCCTATGTCCCTCATATTTCACTGTCCCTACACAATAGTGCCTTCGGTGCCTTTCCTGTCTTAGAAACAAGTGGCTAGAATGCATAATGTCATCTTTGTCTCTGTTTTCCACGTATGTGAGATTGATTCACATTGAAGAAATCAAATAGAAAAACTAATACCCAGTAACCAGAGAAACATGAATGAGCTGGGGTGAGGAGAGGTGGTACCAGAAATATAAAATCCTTTCAAGAAATATCAGGAGGAGTTGGTATAAACTGTTGGCTGAATAGCCATAAGAATTGAGTGACAAGCAGAAGATCAGCAGTTTTAAATGCTGCTAATAATAGGATGAGTATACTTTTGACAGGGGTGGCAATAACAAGGACTATTAATTGCCATCTTGTGATCTATGGGAAAACCCAGAGCAGAAAGATATAAGGTAAGAGACTTTTGGATTTGACCTAGAAGTCTGGCTTATACGCAGTGAGAGAGGTAGGTACAAATTTCTGGGAACCACGTTCAGGAAGACTTTTTTCTCTCCTAATGTAGTGTCCAACGTATACGTGCAGGCAAATGATATGGTCATTAAAATGGAAATAAGAATATAAAACAAGAAAAATGGAGTTAAGTAAGTGTACCAGAGTGAGAGAAAGAGGAAGGACTCTGAGGAAATTAAGCATCAGAACCTATCAGCAGGCAACAGGGCAGTGTAGCATCCTCAAGAACTAAGTGAAGCGAGTGCAGCGATCCAAACATCAAATGCTAAACAAAATAAAAGGAGAAATACTTGAGAAAGGGACAATGGTGATTCATTAAGAGATCAAATTGAACCCCTGCAGAGAGCATTTTTACTGGTTTTAGAAAACAAAAAGGGAACAGTTTTTTTTAAAAAATCGGACCATTCACTTGAGAATCTTGGTGAAGAAGTTCAGTGAGCTGAAAGAGTGACACACAGCCGTGGAGAAAGGCAGGTGTCTTGAGGGAGAGAAAGGGCAGGAAGAACAGAACTGAGAAGAAACGGAATAGTTGCTGAAGTGAGGCATAAAGAGATCGGAAAGAATTCAACTGCCAAGCATAGGATTAGCCCTGCAGTCGGGAGGCACAGCTCACTTCTGAAAAGGAACAAAAAGATGACGCATTTAAAAGAAACCCTGAGATATTTTAAGAAAGGAGGTAACTTCAAACTTTGTCCAAATGACCCCCCAGTGTCTGTATGAATGGCATTTTTGGTGAATCAGCTATGTCGAGAGTAAACTATACACAGCCATTTCATGCTTCACTTGAATTCTTCATTTCGTTCGTTTTGCTTGAGTTCAGCTTTGCGTCTGGTGCTCTGTGCCTTCGCTCTGTTTGTATTGGACTGAGAAATACAATATTCTTCAGCTTTAAACGGAAAGACCGGAGTCACACTGATGAAAGGACAAAGTTGAAAGATTGAGGGGATTACCAAGGGCCGTTCACGAAGCCCTGGGAGCAGAGGTCTTGTTTTGAGCAAAATAAACAAGCCAGGATGGAGGAGAAATTTATGGTCATTGTCTCACTGCAGACCTGACCTGTGTTTTTAGAAAGGCAAGACAACGAAATCTCCCAGATGGCGCTGGCTGGCACAGACAATGTGAAAAGTGAAGTAGGCTGGTAAGGAGGAAGGCGGACACAATACACAGGATTGTTCCACACCAGGCCTGCTTTGCTCAGGACCAGATTGCATTTCCATGTGCTCGAAACTAGAAAGCTGAAGCTCTTTCACAGACCCCATGCAGCTACTGCATTAGCTGTGGCTGCCAATCAGATACTCGTGCATGGAACTTGAATAGAGGATGGAATTAAATGGAGGGGGGGGGCATTTGAGAGATAATTAGCTGGTACTGATGAAAAGACACCATGCAGCTCTCCCAACAAAGGAAAGATGATAAAGTATGTTTCTGGAGCCAACAGATCTCCCCGGGACTTAACAGCAAAAGACTAGACACTGACACCGGGATGGCTGTGTCCTTGGCAGGACAATTCTGGCATGTGGTTTGGGGCTTGTTCCTGGAGACACAGTGTAAAGTCTCCTCCTCCAGCTGTTCCAGGATCTAACAAGCACTAAAATCCCTACATTCTATCCCTATCTGAAGGTAGCTTCTAGCTACTGAAACCAAACTGAGTAATACAAGAAGTCAGATCAACAAACTAGAGTCCTGGGCCCAAAATAATAGCCTGATTTTTGTAGCAGGAGAGCTAAAATTCGTCATATTTTAAATGATTCTATAAATTAGGATGGCCAACATTTTTTTATAAATATATGATATTAAGTTAAAAGTAAACTTTAGATCAACAACAAATAATTCCTAACTACAAGTGTATCCCAAATAATATATGGAAAGGGTATGTGTGTGTGTCTATATCAGTGTGTATCTATCTATGTGCGTATATGTCTGTCTGTCTGCTGTCTATATCTGTGTATCTATGTGTCTGAATCTGTGTGTATGTATATATACACACTATATATACATATATATGCAAAACTTTATTGGACAACCATAATGCAAATACACCTTTAATAAACTCAACTGTTTATCTGGGTCTGAAAGACTAAAATTTTTACTATCTGACCCTTTCAGAGAAAGGTTTGTTAAGCCCCACACCCACAGTAAACAACTTCTCCGCAACACTGCAGTCCTAGGCCACTGAATCCATAGTCCTTCAACTCGAGCAGTAATTAGTGAACATATCCCATGTGGGGTTCCCTGGGGAGAATGCAGGCCATGTGATCCTGGTGAACTGGATGACCAGATCAGCTGAAAGAGAAACCTTGATAAAAGGAGCTTAACTTTACTCAGAGAGCTGGACAGATACAGCCTCAGAAACAGAACTGAGCAACAGAAACCATGGAGTCAAAGGAAAGGGGAAGAGGCCCATCCCTGTAAGGAGGTAGTGGGGTTCAATTCTGAGGAAGCCAGAAGCAAAGATATGGAGAGGTTATATTATCATCCTCAGTCCTAAACCCATCCTTCTTTATCTGCCATGGGTCACTGCAAACCACAGTTCTGTTTAAGGCTCTTCAGGCAAGGGATATTCTTTTCTTTCTTTTTTTTTTTCCACTTAGGAGTTTATTAGAGGGCAGTGTGCACAGGCCTGGAGATCGAGGTGCAGACAGAGAGCACGGTGCATCCAGTTTTTTTTTAATTTATTTATTTATTAAAGATTTCTGTCTCTTCCCAGCCACCGCCTCCCATTTCCCTCCCTCTCCCCCAACCAAGTCCCCTCCCTCCTCAGCCCAAAGAGCAATCAGAATTCCCTGCTCTGTGGGAAGTCCAAGGAACCCCCACCTCCATCCAGGTCTAGTAAGGTGAGCATCCAAACTGCGTAGGCTCTCACAAAGCCAGTACGTGCAGTAGGATCAGAAACCCATCAGGCAAGGGATTTTCATATCTGGGTTTAGATCATGAGCAGTTCTCATGACTCGGTGCTTCATTAGGACATCTGAATCTAAATTGCAGTGCTTCCCTGTCATCCTGACTCAGAGAGTCATCATCATTTAGAAGATTCATCCGTTGAGGTTCACTCCCGCCTAGCAGGGTCCCTTCTCTAAGTGACTACACACATATCAAGCCCAGACTTATGTAACAAACGTGACTGTGAGGATCTTCATTGAGTTAAAGGAACTACAACTGAGCTAGGGGAAGAGCCACCCACCCTTATCAGCTCCTCTCCCATCAGTCTCCAGCCAGTTTCTGTCAATGTCTGAGTATGGTGTGGTACTTCTGCTGGTCCTTTATTTGGGACTTCTTGAACAGGCAACTTTGGGGACTCACTATCATCCTGACCAAAACTTTCTTGGAACTAACTATTCTCTGACCAGCCCTCCACCTTCTCCTTTTCTGCTTGTTCTACTTCCGAGCTTATCTCACCCAACCCTGAAACTTTGAACTCTATTTAATATGCCTGTAACTCCCAGACTTTACATGAAACCCTGATTTTCCCCAGTGTTCCACACTTGCTGTCCAATTGCCCTCCCCTCAGTAAACCCTTCTTAATATCTAACAGGCATTTCCAACTTAAAATAGCCAATATGAATTTTTGATTTCCCACCATCTCCCCTGCTGCCCCCACAATCCCTCAGTCTTCCTCATCCAGGAATAAGCAATCCCCACTAAGCCAGTATCTTCTTATCCAATGCTGTTTTCCTTCACTACACTCATGATCCATCAAACATGGAACATGTCATGACATACCTTGTCAGGCTTGGTCTCTCACACCACTTGTTATTCCTTTTAGCATCCTCCTTCTTTTTTGTGGAACTTCTCCTTCTGTGACTGCTGTGCGTATGGATACATCCCTTTGGTTTTACAGCTAGCTGTCTCTCCTATACCTACAACTGTTACCTGACCATAATTAGCATCACAAACTACCTGTCAGATTAACAAATACCAAACAGAACAAGTAAATGAGTTAAGTCAAGGAAGTGACGTGATTTTATGTGGAAGTGTTCACGAGTGGAGTCTGGGGGGTCACTTAAGCTCTCGTTCCAGCAGTCGCAATTTTTACTAACATTTTTAACTCCCCTTTGTTTATGGCTTTAACTTCATAGGCATTATCTGAACACTGACTGTGTGAACAGACACAGCCCGGTTTTTGGAATTCCTAAACACTTACCAGAAGGCATCATCTCTCAGCCAGTAATCAGCTCATTTCCAATAAAATTCAAAGTCAGGAAAAAAAGTTGGACATGATCTTTTCCTTTGCATTGCTGTTAGTTTTATTCTTCAATGAATCATCTCCCCCATGGGTAATCGGACCGTTCCTAACCCTACAGTGTAGGACTTGGCAAGTCATCATTGTTTTTCAACCAGGAAGCATGCATCAGTTATCTCCTCTTAGTTCCGCCCAGAAGTTCATGAATTATAACCTTTGAAGACCTTCCTCTTGCCTATGCATTTAATGGACGCCGGTTAATTCCACCTTCAACAACAAAACTAGCTTTTCTAATCCTCCGACAGGTCAAACCTAATAATTGCCATAAACAGTTGTTCCGAGGATATCTTAAGGTAAAGCCTGGACGTAGCGTGGAGAAAGGCCAGCACGGGTTCCTGGCAAAGGGCTTTCCTAAGATCATTTTCCATTCCAGGCTTCTGGGACTTTCTGGGGGAAATGATCTTTACCACCATACTGCCAGGAAGTCACAGCACTTCGTGAGAAAGGGAACCAGACCTGCGATCTTTCAAGTCCACGGTCATTATCCTCAAAATGAGCAAGTGCATGAATGCTTCCTTACTTTTCAAAAAAATCTAAACATGTAACCAAAGAGATCTGTTTCCCAGCCAGCAATCAGCTGGTTTCCAATGAACCTGCCTTAAAATGATCTGCAGTTCAGTGGTTAACCCGGAAAGCATTCTGGGCTCAATGGAAAGTAATTTAGGTGCTTGGTTTCGGCATAAAATGATGGATGCCACCTGTATCTGAGCAGTTGAGGACTAATTAACTAGCAATGTCTAACCCTCTAATCACTTGTAAGCAAAATATGGCTAAACAAAGAGAAAAGAATGCATTTTCCTAAGAGCAGTTTCTCCCCTTCCTCTCATGCTGGCTACAGAAGACCAACACTCTTAAAGTAAATGTAGATCAATATTGCAAAGACCAAATAAATAATAAAATAATTGAATTTAACAAGATGCAGTTAAAATTTTCTTTCTAAAAAATTTGTATATGCACATTCAACAATATTGTATTTCAGTTATCAACAATACTGTATTTCACTTACTATCAAGATATTCTACAAAGTGTATGCTATGTCATTACAGAGGATTAATACCATGATTTCACTGAAGGCAAGGTAATAACTGAAGTTATTTACTTTTTAATTGTATATAAGTGTGGTTTACAACCGTGCATGTGCAATGTTTACTGACCTATGGTTTCCCTGTCACTGTTACATTTCCTTCCTGTGGCAGTATCTTCTTAAGCTTCACCATTTTTCTCTGCTCATTCAACAGTCATTTATTGAGCTCCTACTACCTAATAATTATGCTTAAAACTGAATATCAACAAATGTTCTTAAGAATTCAGAACCCAGTTGTCCAATTTTATTCTGGAACTCACAGAGCTAAGTATCTGTACCAAGCTTTTACTTTTGGGCCACCAACTAGTTCCCAAATCATGACACAGAGACATATTAGTTTTGAATGCTCAGCGTTGGCTTAGCTCTTTTAACTTCAATTAACCTGTTTCCTCTTCAGTTATCTTTTGCTCCAGGGCTTTTAACTTTCTGTATATTTTACTTCCTCAGCTTTTGGCTGACTGGCAGTGGCTGCCTGGCTTCTGGCCTCAGGCGTCTCCTTTGTTCCTCCTCCTCTCATTTTTCTCTTCTCTTCTTGAGCCTAGATTTCTCCTCCTATTTAATCCACTTGGCAGCCCGCCTATCCCCCTCCTGCTTACCTAGCAGCCATTAAGCTTTTTATTAGACTAATCACGTACCTTAGGTAGGCAAGGTGAAACAGATGCAATATATCTTAAAATAATTAAACACATATCCTTACATCATTAAACAAATACATCATAAACAAAAGTAACACACCTTTACACAGTTAAAGTAATATTCCGCAGCATAAACAAATGTAATGCATTTTTGCCCAGCTAAAATAACATTCCTCAACAAGCATCCTTGAGGAATATTTCAATGAAGCACACATACTGTGCTTTATTGACCTGCTTGTTTCCCCCACCAGACTGGTAGTTCCTGAGACTGTAAATCATATGGTAGTTGTGCTGCTTCCCCATATTTTAACCACACTGGCAGGCATAGAGTAAGTACTCAGTAAGTAGAGACCACAGATGGCATCAATTCTAAATGCCTCGAGAATATATCAGGCCCAGTTCCTGCCTCCAAGTTCCTGCCTTGAATTCCTGTTTTGACTTCCCTTCATGGACTTTAACCTGTAAGCAAAATAAACCCTTTCATCCCCAAGCTGCCTTTGGCCATGGTGTTTAATCACAGCAACAGAGAGCAAACTTTTTAAATTTCATTTTCTACAAGCCAGCAAAAGATTCTACTGAAATGCAAATTCCATCACGCTTCTCAGAACCTCTGAGTGTCTTCCTACAATTATAAATCCATTACCTCCAATAGCATTCATGGCATTGGGCATGACCTACAAGATCCAATGTCATCCACACCATTTTCCACTGACACTCTGTTTACTTATTCTACTTCCTTAGTAGTCTCCCAGATTACACAGTATGCCCATGTGTGAGCATTTGCATTTAGAGCTTTTTTAACAGTAACACATATTCCTAGTTATTCCCATAAAGAAAATACTATAGCAGATTAAATTCAAAAAGCTGAAACCAACTATAGTTCCCCTAGTGACATCTAGCTGTTACCAAAGAATTAACTGTGATTTAACTGTGATTCATCAAGGTCATTCTAAAATAAATTTAAATGTTCCATGGAGTTACAACTTGACTTAGCCTAGAATCTCACGATATATCAGACTCGCCAGATATCTATTCAGCTAGGTTTGTAGAAACGTGCCAATACATATGTTGTAGATTTTTTAGAACTAGATAGTTGTCAATTGGATAAAAACTTAATTAGAAGTCCAAATCTTCCAAATCCTCAAATTCTCTGCTAATCATAGTACAGGGAACATCATTCATCTGTCTTGAAACCAGAAACTTATTGAGTATTTAGCATGTTTTAGAAAATCAACTGATTCCTACAGTAAATATTAGATACTGTACTCAGCACTCGGTAAATTCCACCAGAAATTTGCCTTGTATTTTTAAAAGTGGCCTATTGGACCTCATAGCATAGGATGCCAAAGGAAGTGGCCATACAACAATTCTAACTCTTCTCTTCTGCTAGAGCAGGAGCCTAAATGGGACCCAGGCAAGAGACTGCCTCTCGACCAACTGAGTTAGTGTAAGTAGCCAATAGCAGGTTAGGCTTTCCCCTGTGTAGCTAAGAACACCCTCCCACCCCCAAAAAGAAATAAAGTCTGATATTTACCCTCCAGAATGATGGTACAGGGCAAATAAAAAGCATATGCCTCACCGGAAAGCTTTTGGGGGGAAAATTTGGCTGAAAAATATCTTACTTTTACCACAAAATTCCTTATATTATTTCATGAAGGCTTTCATTCCAGTTCCTTTTGTGGCACTAGAACAGAGGAAGAGAGAAGACTTTGTGGTTATCACCTCTAATACTCACACGCTATTGACACCAGAGAGTTTTCTTCCCACCAGGCCAGGCATAGCGATGACCCAAGTTGGCTGAAGTTGGGCCATGTTCATAAGAGAACATACACGAGTGTTCTGTGCCTTTCCCTATGTGTACTTTTCCTGTGTATTTGATTGCACATTCACTATAGAACAAGCCAGGACATTCCCTTCTACCATAACTTACCTCTGTGGTTATGGTTACATTCGGAAGATGGTTTCTATCTACACAGACAATGTATTCCTGTATTTATAAGTGAACCAGTGACCATACCTTGCTGTAGGAAAGACAGAATAATCTTCATCTGTTTCTGCCATGTGTTTTGCCTTTTCCCCCTTCCTTTTACTCACAGGCCCTACCTGTGTTGTCAATATCTTCTACTCAACACCCTCCAGTTCTACATAAAAAAAAAATGGTCTATGGCTAACAGCCATGTGTGAAGAGAGAGAGTGAACTGTGTGATTTGGTTTTCAGCAGCACTGGTTTTTGCTTTTGGTCATCCTTCTTGCTCTTCCTCTTTCCAATGCTTTGTATGTATATTTGGAGCAAAGGGCACAAAATATGCAGGTGACTGATGGCCTTGAAGCTCATAGCAATTGCTCTCAAAGAAAACGGTCCCATCAGTATTCACTGCATAGTTCTTCACATCCAACAACTTTGTGGATGCTCAGCCATGATGACCTTTGAAAACTATCAGCTTAGACATTACAAAATCTTAACTAGGCTAACCGAACAGTCAAACCTCATGAAAATATTCAGAATATATATCCTATTATTTCCTATTTTAAAAGTTTCCTAGAAATCCATGGTCTTTGAAGAATTTCACAAAAGTCTGAAACGTTTTGCCCCAGACTTTACTGGAATATTCCCACCTTCAAGCAAATAGACCTGACATGCACTCTGTACATATAACCTTCCTCTACCTGTATTCTTTAGGAACCTACTTTGACTCTGACCTAGGTCTCTTTCCTCTCTTGACACCATACATGAAACTGCAACAGATTTACCACCTCGCAAGCAGGACAAAAGCACACAAGTAGTTCTCCACACTTTTAAAAAACACTAGCCGCTCTGGGGTGGTAGCTGAAATGGTAGAGTGCTTACCTAGGCATCTCCAGAACTGCAGAAACTAAGCATGATGATCCACCCCTATAACTCCAACACTCATGAGATGGAGAATCAAAAGCTTAAGATCATCTCCAACTACAGACTAACATCAAGTTTGCTCAAGGCCAGCCTGACCTATGTGAGGCTCTATCTCAATCTGAATAAAAGATATAGCAAGGAAAATGTTCTCAGGACCTGATGAATTCCCAAGAAACATTTACAATGCATCCTACATGTTGCCCCATTATTATCTTGCCTTCAGAAAATCTAACCCCACACAGCTCTCTTGAGAAGCTCTTCACAACACAAAGGTAGATTTCAGTGACAATGGAGTAGGAAGATGACAAAACTATCCCAGAGTCTTAAGTCTCTCACTTTTCAACCAGGTTCAGTGGTCTCTGAGACAGGAGGTGGAGGGAAAAGACTACAGGGAAGAGGTCTGCTATATGTTCTGCCTGCCTCAGTGGAAGAGGTAAGAAAAGGCCCCAGAGAGTTGCAGTGGCAAATGGCAAAACTCCTCTGACTCCTGCCATGCCCAGCATTTGTCTACAAAGGAACAGCATCTGCAAATGCTTTGGATTATACTAGGTGGTGTTGCATATGGAAAGTCCCTCCAAATATATACTGAAAAATCAACGCTTAAGTCTACATCAACATTAAGAGAAAATGGCAGATATTTCCTCCTGAAATAAGCATTCTACACTCTAAAGTATAGAATTTTGAAGGAAATATAAAAGGTCTCAGTAACTCCATCCCTACATACTAATTGTACCAGATCATCCTTTGACCAGCTACAGTGAGTCTAGACATGGAATTCTTCACCTTGTGACAATTAGGATCACTGTGGCAGGTGAAACTTCTAATGACAATAAGTACAATCAGTATTAGCAACAACCAACTTGAAAACATCTTATTATTAAAAATTTGTTTTCTTATTCTTTGTGTGTGTGTATGAAGTGCAGATGTGTGTGTTCACATGCAAGCATGTGAGTGTGAGAGTGTGCTACATGAGTGTGCATGTGTGTAAGAGAGAGAACAAGAGAAAGAGACACTATGTGCAGGCTATTGTATGACAATGAGTATCTTCTACTACCTCTCTCCATGTTATCTCTTCAGATGGTTCTATCACAAAACCCAGAGCTCACCAACTGGTTAAACTTACTAAGCAGCAAGTTCTGAGGATTTGCTAGTCCCTGCCCTCCATTCCCCTTAATGAAGGGTTACAGAAGTGCACAGCCATTCCTGGTTTTACATGAGTTCTGGGGATCCAAACTGAGGCCCTCATGCTCTCAGGGAAGACATTTTTACTAATTGACCCTCCCATCCCCACTACTTATTAAGCATCTCTGAATGCAACAGTCTACTGAGAAATGTTTGTAGTGAAGAGGTGAGCAGGCCTGCTTTTCGTCCCACCCCACTCCCAAACGGCTAGCTTAGCCCTGGAAATAATAACACACTGTATTCATTTAGACACTACATGGCCCATTAGTTCTAACCTCTTACTGGCTAGCTCTTACATATTGATTCAACCCATTTTTAATAACATGTATCGCCCCTTGACTGCGGCTTACCATCTTGGAGAGGAGAGCCATGGCATCTGCCTGACTCTGCTTTCTTTCTCCCAGCATTCTGTTTGGTCTACTCCACCTATCTAGAGTGCTGTCCTACCAAAAGGCCAAGGCAGTCTCTTTATTTAACCAATGAAAGCAAAACATAGAAAGAAGACCCTCCTACATCAAATGTTGAACTCTGAAGGAAAAGTCCTTGGTTCATAGTATTTGAGTATCAGGGGTGTATTCCCCCACCATTGATAAGTAAGACTAAAAACAACATTTTTGCATGAGACATGGTCACCAGTTAGTTTTCAGAACCTGAAAGAAACTGATTTCAACAATAATAAGATTTGCAGGGGGAGGAAAGTCTAGAGCTTTTATCTTGGTGAGCGCTAAAATTTAAAATCCTGTTGGGCAGGTATTCAAGAGTCAGCAAGTTGTGATTTGCAACTGTATACTATTATGTGAGGGGGAGGCTAGGGGAAGGAGAGAGAGAGAGAGTGCTAAGATCTCAGAGGCCATGAGAGTTACAGCAGGTGACAACTAGTGTTCAGATGTCAACCCACCAGAAGAGTGTTTATCTGATGGAGGAGAATACTGTCCAGGCAAGGCCTGCAGAACCATCAACTCTGAAGAATTTTAATGGGACCTTGATGGGGATTGCATTGAATCTATAAATTGCCTTTGGTAGGATTGCCATTTTTACTATGTTGATCCTCCCAATCC
>NC_022012.1:60625263-60631725 GCF_000317375.1 Microtus ochrogaster
TTTTTTTCTTTTCTCAATAAAAAAAAAAAAAGAACCATCAACTCTGGAAATTATTGCCCACATTTGCGAAAGCAACTCTGTGACTCCCTAATACCTGCATTGTAGTATGCAACCTCATGATTGCATCTCAGTCTTATGGGCACATATATCTGTGGGTGGTCAGGAAGATGACTTTTCATTTGCTGTATAATTTTGATATATAAAACATATATATTAGGACATGCTTCACAACCAGATCTGTTTATCTCACAACAACTGCAGATACTTAAAAGTCTCCCTTGTTCCTTTTGCTAAGACTACTGCTTAGCTGGAAGACTATTGCTTAGTTGTAAGACTACAATTAGCTCATTTTCACCTCAAGTTCAAATTAGACTACAGACTTTTGATAAAAAGATCATAAGTTTAAAACTTTACAGCTACACACAAGTCAGAGTCACAGATGTCTAATCAGGTTGCTATCTATACAAAGCACCGTCAGAAAAGTATACCAATTTTTCACTTGTCAATCTGCTGAGAATAGACCTATGTCTGAAAGTCTGTCACTGGGAACCCCTGCAAACTAGTCACAGACTTACTCCTGTAACCTTGGAACCTTGTGTTGCCATGACAATGGCTCAGCTCTCTATTGCTTACCCTAGGAATGTGCTCTTGATCAATGAGGTAACTCTTGTAATTTTTTATTGTTTCAAGGCTCCTGTAAGAAGAAGAGAATTTAGGCAAAAGGAGAAAAAGAAGAGAAGAGGCTAGGAGTAATTGGAAGTAGGACTGGAGAATTAGAATAAAAGCAGAACAATAAAGAGAAAGATTTGGAAAAACACATGAGAGGGATTGTTCTTTTACCCTCAGATAACCTAAGAAAAAAAGTCCTTCCACTTCCTGTTGTGTCTAATCTGAACCCTGATGAGAGTCTCAGAGCTGTACCCCAAAGGTTCTTGTTACTAAGATGTATCTTTTTTTATTCTTCTCTCATATCATGCATCCTAACTGCAGATTACCTTCTTTCCACTCGCCCCAGCCTCCCCACCTCCCATTTCTCTAGAGCCACACTTCCTCTATTTCCTTTCATAAAAGAGCAGGCCTCCTGGTGATATCAACTGAACATGTCATAACAAGATGCAATGAGACTAAGTACAATCCCTCAAATCAAAGTTGGACAAAGCATCCAGTAGGAGGAAAAGAGTCCCAAGAACAGGCAAAAAAGTCAGAGGCCCTCATGTTGAGGTCAGAGGATCATATGAAGGAATTATTTCTCTCCTTCTACTATGTAGGCACCAGGTACCAAACTTAGGTCATCTGGTTTGGTGGCAAGTGCTATTGCCCACTGAGGCATTTTGCTGGCTATGTGTGTGGACATTTACAAATATATGTGAATTGCTATAGTAGAGTAGTTTTCTGTACTGATAAAACAAATTACAAAAAACATAATGGTCCAACATAGCTTACTACAGTCCTGTTGCTGAAATACCACATGAGTTTCTTGGGGATAAGATCAATATGTCATCAGGGACACATTTTTCTAAGGACTTCCAAAGATAATCTATTTCTTTGCTTCATTCTAATTTCTAGAAATTTCACTCATTCCTTGCTTGATGTGTCCTTTTGCCTCCATCTTCAAAGCTGGTGTTATCCACTGATTTCTCCAACCTGGTTCCTTATTCTATTTTCCAGGATACAAACCCAGACAATTCAGCATACTATTGTATTGTAATGCCAGATGATTAGCAACCCTCATTAGCAAACAAATTCCTTAACATGTAAACAAATTCCAGGAAATAAGTCGTTGAAACCATGAGGTGGACATTGGTCTTCTTAACACATGTTTGTTGTGTTTTCATGTATTATACATATACCAAAAGTAGTGGTTGTGAAGATATATTTATATTTTCATTATGGAAGATATATAGCTATAGTCTCATGAATTTCTATAACACAAAAAGTTAAGATTTTTTTCACTAGAATTTTGACTGAATGAGAGAACAGTGTCTACAAGAACAACTTGTCGCCTCTTTTCTTCAGTTCAGTAGACTACAAAGTCATACTATTCTTCCTTTAGTCTTTAAGAAGTTCTGAGCAAAATCTCCTATTATCAATCCCAGATAATCAGTTTATCTATACATCACCTTTTAGTTGAATAGAACTGAATTCAAATAGCTGTCCATAATTGTGTTATATTTCATTTATTTTCTATCGAATAAGAGTTCAAACGCTTTTTTGGAAATAGTAGGTCAATTACACATTTTAAACAAGAATTTGAAGGAAATCCCAGAAAGACAAAATGATAATTACATGCTCTTCATTTCCAGGTGGGCCACAACATTAAAAATCAAATCACGGAAAGTTGCAAACATTCAGTAATAAGATTCCACGTCACTGAGAGGGGAATAATATCCACAGTAGCTTTCCATTTTCCACGGTTCTGAGCTCTGAGCCATTCCAAGAAAATCAAAACATGATAATTCCAGTCATATAGAATATCCCAAAGAGAGAAGAACGAAAACCTTCCAGGAAGAAATTGAGCCTGAGTGGTTGGATGCTCTCCCCACACGGAAAGCTTTGAGTTGCCCCAGCCCTACCACTCTCCTGACATTTATCCTTGCCTAATACCTCAGCTCTTTCACAGCCTAAACCACAGCCCATATCCGTTCCTGTCAACAGTAGAGGCCCTCAACTTATTCGCTCCACCTAGGAAAGCATTTCTCCGGTTACACGAAGAGTAGGTGTGCAGGCCCTCCAGGCCCTTGCTTCATGCAGGGGATCTGTTCTTCCATACGGAGCTGCAGTAGAGTCAGGAAACAGCATATGCTGCATGCTTGCTGTCTCACCTCATGAATGCCCCGCAGTGTGTGGCACAGCAGGAAGGCAGACCCTCACCATGTCCTGGCACCTCAACAGTAATTTTCTGTTCTTTAGAACCATGAGCTAAATAAATGGTTCCTACATGAAAAGCCCCCATACAACTAAACCACATGTTTAAAGAAAAGCTCTGATCGTTTGTATTGTCTTACCCAAGAGGCCAGACAGTTCACAGAAAACATTTCCCTTCAAACTTAAAAGAAATAACTAAACTCAAAACCTGGCCCTAGGATTTACCAGAAATGTGGCACCTAAGTAGCATCCTCTCTTAAATAGAAGTAGTAACTATGCCTACCTTGTAGGTTTGTGATGAGAACAAAATATTAGCTATGCATAAACTGTTTAATGCTCTCTCTGATACAGTAAGCTCTTCATAAATATCAGCTGCAGTCATTAATAAAGACTAATTGGATTCCACCCATCATGGCACAACATATTGAACATCAGATAGCCATGGCTAGTTTAGCCTGCTTTCTTATACAACCCAGGACCACTTGCCCACTGGTGGCACCACCCACAATGTGCTGAGCCTTTGCACATCAATTATGAATAAAGAAAGTCCCCCACAGGCCAATCTGATGGAAACATTTTCTCAACTGAAAGTCCCTGCTTCTAAATGCCTCGAGCATGTATGACGTTGACAAAACACTACCCAGCACAACCTTGAGTAAGTAATTTCATTCCCGTCTCATTATTCATTAATAAAATGACAATAACTTAAGTGCTTTTATAAAGAAAGGAATTAGAACACAGCCTAAAATACAACTGGCATGAATTAAATATAAACTGTATTATTTTCTCTGCTTCTCCAATTTGATTTCACAACCCTCGCAATGATACTGAAGTCCTTGATCACATCAACTCAAGTCAAATTTGCTATCCTCCAATTAACCTCTACCACCAGCTATTTTCCAATAGAGATTCTGCATGTCTTCAGTCTTGTCTTCCCAGAGAGTTATACACTGAGGTCCCACCCACCCAGTGTCAGCCCACTCAGAATTTTTCAGATGCCTTTGCGGTTCTTCCATCTCTGTAGCTCACAGCACCTTACCTATGCTGTCATGGCTGCCTTTCTCCTGGCCTTCTCCTCATTCCAACTTTCTTGAACTTCCTTTGGAACAGCCACACAGCAACATAATCTTAAATAATGTAAGCGTTCAGGGAAAAAAAATCCATTGAAATGAAACCTTGGCATTAATGTACATGGTTATAAGTTATTATAGCTAGTAAATATTTCCAGTACATGAAACCTCAGATAGTTTCAAGTAGATTTTTATTCTAAAAGGTAGTTTTTGTCAAGTGTTTATTCCTTCCAATCCCTGTTTTATATTCAGCTTACAAATCTGAAGACAAATACACAAAGGAAAGGTAAGTTCACTACTTATAACTGTAGCATTAGTTAAAATGGAACTGAATACAGAGATGCTTGGCTATTCTGGGATGTAGCTATCATCTGATCTCATACATACTATAATAACAGTCTCAGACTTCCTGAATAAGCCAAAGCTGTGGCCACAACATTTAGAAGCTACATACATGTTCTAGCTATTAAAATAGAAATGTCTACATTAACCTCACTTAATCAAATCAGTGGTGTTTAAAGGAACAAATAATAATAATATATGTATCCAAATAAAATAACACAAGTACAGAATGATTTTGCAAGGAATAATGCAAACAAAATAAGGCAAAGGAATGGGTATAATGGATTATATACCCTATGGTTCTTCAGGCTAGGCTCTTTTCTGCCATATATTTCAATGTGCCCTCAACGCCATCTAAATATCTGAGAAAAACTGTGTCCACAAATCCCACTAGGAAAATCAAATACAGTACAATTTTTACTAGAAAGGTTACAAAATGTTTATTAAAATTGTTTTCACTAAATTATGTAAGTTCAAGTGAATTACTTCTTCCCTTTTGTCCACAATATTTAATTCAATATATAAAATCCAATTCTCCGTTAATCTTTGTTAGACCATCTCCATAAACCATAAATATAAGAAAAAGTCATGTATCTTAAATTAATTAGGTGGATTTTAAGAACTATGAAACTGTCTAAGGAAACTTTTATTATTTACATTAATTATGGAATTCCACTTTAGCCTAGAAAATGTTTCTAAAGAGAATTTAATGTATTTTCATAAAATCAAAAGAACAAAAACATACTTTGGCATAAATAAAGGGGCATTTTGGAATGGTCACAGGACCTTTAAAACCATAGATGTTTAGATTGGAAAAGTACCTTGATGGTATAGGACTTATAGGACTTGCCTATCAGGTGTGAAGTCCTGAATTTAATCATCAGCATATAACACACACACACACACACACACACACACGCACACACCTCCATGGTATCTTAACTATTTCTTACAAAGAAGGAAACTCACATTAGTTCATTTATGGCCATACTTACACTACTAGAGGATCATTTAGCTTCAGCCACATAATGAATAATCATTTACCAGGTATTGTGGACACAAAGATGACATGGTTAGGGTTTTTAAATATTCAGAATCTCTTCCTCCAAAGCATGAAGCAGAAATTGAAATTAGTTCCTTCTGTCATTTAAGAAAAGGATGAATACTGGCAAAATGTCTGTTATGACAGCCAAGTTCAAGTTAACTTGTCTATCATTTTAAACTAAGGTTGGACAGATTAATAGACAATTTCTTTTAAAACGGATTTTCTTCAAACTGCTCACACTAATCCTCTTATCCACACGCACGTAGTACACCCCCATGTAGTAGAAATCTGGTGTGGGAATTCCTTTTGTATATATGTTGCTTTTATTGGTTAATAAAGAAGCTGCTTTTGGCCAATGGCTTAACAGAATTTAGCCAGGCTGGAAGAGATATATATGAAGAGAGAGAGAGAGAGTAGGCAGAGTCACGGAGAAACCATGCGGCTGCCAGAGACAGATACACCAGAACCTTGTTGGTAAGCCACAGCCATGTGGCCATACACAAATGAATAGAAAAGGGATAGTTTAGGATGTAAGAGATAGCCAATAAGAAGCTAGAGCTAATAAACCAAGCAGTGATTTAAATAATATAGTTTCTGTGTGATTATTTCAGGAGTCTGAGCAGCTGGGAAACAAACAAGCAGCTTCCGACTACAGATGTCTCTATTTACAACTCTAAGGCCAGAATAGGTCATGGAAAGCAGTCTGGGCAATATAAGATATTAACACAAAAACATTGAATTAAATTTTGGGGTGTATTTTAATTTAAGGTCAGATAAAGATCAGAACACCTGAGATCAACAAAACTTATGACAAGGCTCATCTTTGAATTCATAATACCATATATATATGTATATATATATGTATATATATATACATATATATATCATCTGATGACTGAGACACAGTTTTATTGCCCATTTTTAGCTTTCCTAAAAATATCATTTGGATAAGTCTGAAATCTCATTTTCAAAGCAACAAAGAAACAAGTGCAAAATCACACTGTACAAGTATGAATTCCAGCCAGGCTGTGGTGGCACATGCCTTTAATCCCAGCACTCGGGAGGCAGAGGTGAAGGCGAATTTAATTAATCCAGGCCAGTGGGTACAAGAAGACAATTTTAATATAAAAGCACACTCAC
>NC_022012.1:60642283-60686474 GCF_000317375.1 Microtus ochrogaster
TTTTAATATAAAAGCACACTCACACACCCGGAGTTCAGCGATCCACAGTAAACCGGAAACAGGAAGCGCTCCAGTCTCGCGTTCCAATTCATTAGTAAAAACATTCGCCCGAGGCTGTCCCGCCCCAAAAGGCAGGGTCTCTCTACACAGAGGCAGGCAGATCTCTATGAGTTCGAGGCCAGCCTGGTCTACAAAAGCTAGTTCCAGGACAGGAACCAAAAGCTACGGAGAAACCCTGTCTCAAAAAATAAAAAATAAAAAAACAAGTATGAATTCCAACTTAGAGTACTGCTTGTTGATTAGAGGCATTGTCGTGGATTGTTGTTCTGTAGCTTGCTGTATAGAGGCACTGCCATGGCATTGTTGTGCTGTATTTAAGCAGCAGAAGAAGAAAGTTGCATTTTTAAACCACTTCGATATAGGTGATGGCCAAAACAAGATTGCTCTCCACTTCCTTTTTGGAGTTCTCCTCTAATGGAAATGTAAAGAGACAGAAGTAAGGGCTGGGGTATAGCTTAATAGCAGAGCCATTGCTTAATGTCTGTGAGGCCCTAATTAGAAAGATAGAGACAGAGAGAAAGAAGAACATAAGGGGCTCGGGGTCATACATATTTTATATAATCTGGGTCTAAATAGATAGAAATATTTGGCCAAATAAGCAACCAATTCAACATGCAGAATGGCTAAGTCCATTCGTTCAAAAATAGGAATGTACAAATTTTAATACAAAAAAACTATAAAATTCAGATTACTCATAAGTGAGTTATAAATAGAGATTCAATAAAAATATATTGAAGGACATATCATCATTTCTAACTATGTGAAACAATTTTGTCTCCTTCACTCTAAAGGTCTGTCTAGAGCTAAATGTTGTCTGTTTCCCTAGATATTTAGAACTGATTAAGAATATTTCTGTCCTTTTTTTGTGATCCCTAAGTGCCAGATTTCTGGACTTTGAATTGCTGAATGATGTCACATTTCTGAACAATCATGCTAATGAGCTGTTTTTTGACTTTTAATGTCCCGGGTGTCATATACAATCTGAGTTATTTGTAGATCTTGACATCATAAAAACACCATGGATCCAAACTTTCCATTTTGAAATGAACATTTGGTTCATATGATATGGAAATATATGAGTGAAAAATAGGAAAAGTCCAAGAAAGAAAATGCACGCAAAATGACAGAAAATGTTATCGATGGAAAAATTTAATACTCTATTATTAAGGATTTTAGCTAAAATACTCTACCTAGCAATTTCACAAGCATACATGGCTTTGGAATTTTTATGTGTTTGATATACATGAAAATAGACAACACAGGCAAGTAATTAATGACTAGAACAAGAAGTTACAGATTCAAAAATCAACGTGTACTGTAGAACAAATTGCTTAAGTTCTTCATACTCAGTTTTCTTACTTGCTAAATAACAGAATAAAGCTACTCATCTTGATAATAAGATTCAGTAAGATAGCCCACATGAGAAACCATGCACAATCAGACCTGGTGGTGAAGACCTCTATTCTTAGCACTCAGGAGTCAAAAGCAGTGGATCATGAGTTTGATTATAGCCCAAGTTATAAGAGCCCACCTCTAAAAACAAAACAAAACAAAAAAATGTATAGCAAATTTCCTTATGAAACTATTTGCCAATAAAGAACTTGAAAGTCAGGATTTTGACAAAACATCTGTACTGTTAAAGGAAAATTTTAGAAGAAGTTGCCAAGGTTAGAAAAAAATCTAACCCATCAATATAAATATTTCAGACTGTGCCTAAGAGCTATGCATATATCCAGAAGCCAAAGTAAGGCAACGTTCATCAGGAAATAAATCTTAAGGACAGGAACTGTAGCTCAGAGAGAGCCTGTGCAAGTCTAGCTCATGAAAGGCTCTGAGTTTGGCCTTTAGCACCAGGAAAAAATGAATAAATCCCACTCCAAGAGAAGAATAAAAGTATACAGACTTAATACAATCTCTGACAAAATCCCAGTGACATTCTTTGCAGAACTAGAAATCAGCTGTCAAATTTAGATGAAAACATAGACCTCCAAAAAAAAAAATAAGAAAAAAGAAATCCTTACCATAAAGAGCAATGTTGGAGGGATCAGAATACTCCATCTCAGATTCTATTGCATGGCTTCAGTAACATAAACAGCATGCTACTGGCCCAAAAGTAGACATGTAATAAAAACAGAACAGAGGACCCAGCAAAAACACACGCAGTGACAACCACATCACTATTCACAAAGCCATCAAAAATATGCACCGCAGAAAATGTCTTTGACAAATGAAGCTGGGAAAATGGAGTTCCCACGTGAAGAAGAATAAAACTACACCCACTTCACTCTGCACAAATATCAGTTTTAGATGGATCAGAAACATGAATGCATGATATAACATTTTATACTGCAGGCATAAAGCATAGGGAGACACTTCAAGATACAGAAACAAGCCAGAGTTTTCTGACATGGACTCCAATCACACAGGAGACACCAAAAATTCACAAGTAGGGTTGAAATTTCACAGCTTGTTTATAGCAAAGGCAACAATCACCAGAGTGGGAAGTAAAGGAAAACAGCCTATGGAAAGGGAGAAGTGAAAGTCTGTGAACTGCACGCTGGGCAGGAGACTGATACTCAGGACACTTAAAGAGGGGCAAAAACTAAACATCAAAAATCATATCTACAGATCAATAAATAGGCTAGTGAACAAAATGGATACTTCTCAAAAGAAGACATACAAATGGCTTACAGATATACAAGAAAAAAAAACTATTCCACATCTCTAGCCATACAGGAAATGCAAATAAAAACATTATTGGGATTGTATCTCACTTAAATCAGAACGGCTATGATCAGGAAAACAAATGAGAACAAACACTGGCAAAGAGAAGTTTAATCATTACTCTGAGAGTGTGCACTTACCTATTCAGGGTGGAAAGCAATATGGAAAGTCCTCAGAATAGAACCACCGTATGACCCAGTTACACCACTCTTGAGTACATACCTGAAGAAGTCTAGGTTCACATGCCACAAACATACCTGCACTTTCATGTTTATTGTTACATTATTCACACTGGCCAGAAAACAGAATAAACCTAGATACCCATCAACAGATGGATGGGTAAAATGTTTTATGTTCATATTGATATAATATATTGGAATTAAATAACCATAAAAAAAATCAAGTCAGGATATTTTGCAAGAAAATAGATGCAAATGGAATTGTTGTGAAGTGGAATAATCCAGAGTCAGAAAAGGTCCATAACACATTTTCTCTTACATGAAATTAAGTGTGTGTGTGTGTGTGTGTGTGTGTGAGTGTGTGTGTGTGTGTGTGTGTGTGTGTGTGTGTGTGTGTTGCAGAACTAGAACAGCATGGAGTCCGCAATACTGATGAAGTTGGGCACGCCCCGTAGATGTCTCCTCCTTGCCCACATTCAATGTAGCACTATTCACCATAGCTATCAGCCTTTTGCATAAAGATAACATGGCAGATATACACAATTGAATATCATTTAACCATAAATAATAATGAAATAATATCGTTTGAAGCAAAACTGACAGGATTGGAAGACCTCTACCAAGTTAAATAAGCCAGATTCAAAAAGGACCAGTACCACATGTTCTCTCCTACGAAGTTCCTAAACAAATAAAACACAGTGTTGGCCTGAAGTAACACAGTGATTAATAGAGGTAAGAAGGATGAGACACTCGGGTACGATTTGGGCATGCTATGTAACTGCCTGAAAACAGCCCTGGACTCCATCAGAATCCATTATTAGTGTAGCTAACACAGGCTGATACAAAGAAAAACCCAAGCTAACAGGAAGTCTTTCAGATATGAATTCCAGGGGCTTTAGTCATAACTAGACGAAGCCTTGATGCGCTTTGTTCCATTCCGGGTCTCACCTCTTGATCTTCTGTTTCTTTTCCCTGCGCTTCCAGTGAGGAATCCTTCTGTGTCTCCTCCCACATCTCTGGTGATTTTTCTCTGCTGAAGTGGAGATTTTTATGACCCAAGATTTTGCCCTGAATACTTTCACTCCTTTCTCAACAGCCTCATTCCTCTGAACAATTTATTCATTTCCCTGTCTTCAATCAGCATTTCTATGACCTCCACGTCTGAAATCCAAGCCAAGTTCTCTCTTAGGCTTTTGTCTTCTGTGGCCAGCTACATCCTGAAGCTTTCCACCAGTCCCGTCTCCCTTCCACACTCTTCGTTCCTTTCCTCGGTGCGTCTAGACAACCCCATCCCATCTCCCTGGAACTCAAAGTTTATGCTTTTGTCATTTCTCATTCTTTTATCTCACCTTCCACCTCCACACTGTAGCTAAGTCCTATAGATTCTAAGCATTCTTCAACGTCTTTCTACGTAATTCATCTGCTAGCATTTCCTCCTTCTTGTTCAGACCTAGAACCTGTGATAGTGAGAACACCTCCCACACGTCTCCCTGCCCTCTGCCCTCCATTCCTAATCTAATCCATAGATTCTCTCTCTTCCCAGTTTTGATTACCACACTTACCTACCTAGAAAACATTTGATAGCTTTTTACTATGTTCCATGATCTCCTTTCCCTAACTTACTCACCCTTCATAGTATTAAATCTCACTGAACTTTCTCAGTGATTGTTCTAATCTAACCCTCTTGAATAACTTTCTCATTCCAGTAGACAATCTGAGTGGTGCGTGTGCATGAGTGCATGTGTGTGCGTGTGTGTGTGTGTGCATGCATGAGCATTTACAAGAAGAGACAAGAGGTCATCCTCAGATGTTCCTCAGTACAACCATCCACCTTGCCTTCTGAGAATAGATGTCTCATTGAGACCTGGGGCTTTCCACTAAGCTATACTGGCTGTCCAGCTATACTGGACAGCACTGGAATTGCATCAATGTGTCACTATGCCTGGTATTTAATGTGGGTGCTGGGGACATAACTGGGATCCTCACATTTGCATAGCAAGAACTCATCCAAGTGAGCCATCTTCCCAGTGCCCACATTCTCCCACGTTCTGAGATTCCTAGGACACACACAATCTCTTCAGGCTTTCTTCTTGAATGGCCTCCCTCCTCTCTAATGAGGGCCTCACTTGCCCACAGGTGCTTTTTGTTGGCCTGTTGCTACTGCCTGTTGTGTGGTCCCCATTTCCTGGGGGGTGGGGGTAATGGGTAGGCAAGGGCACAGGCTCCAGAGATTCCAATACAGATCTTTATTATAAGCACGCTGGGGGTTTTATCAGGTTAGGGAAATTAAGCTCCCTCCCTCAGGAACATTTCTGGTTGGTCCTTTTGAAACTGGCAGTCACTGCTGGTGTGTTGTGATTGGCCTGGAGCACATGTCATTAGTTACTGCGCTTTGGTCCGCTGGCAGGTTGTCTTGGCCACTTTTGCTTACTCATTGTGAATTTGCATGCACTTGCTTGTGCTTGCACTATTGCCCTGCCTCACTCGCATATGCAAGCCATCTCTCACCTCTTTTACAGATCTTAAACCATTTAGAGTCCTTTGTAATACTTTTCGTTCTATATTTTCTAAGACAATCATTTGGGTATATGTCATCTTCCATGTAAAATCCAAGTTGTTAAGGGTACAATCTATAAACAGCACCACCTTAAATTCACCACCTAACCAACAGTACAAGATTTTGCATGTGCTACACAGTCTACCACCTATTTTAATTGTAAAATTACTTAGGAAATAGCCTGCTTGATTTTTTTGAATATGCAAAAAAATTTTTGAGATGTAATTACCACTTCAGGATACTATTCACCTCGATGAGAGAACAGCCTGATTAGAACATATTGTATGGCCTTGCATAGTCTAATCAGGATTCTTTTAATGTAAACAGTGATAAGATGTCTTAAAAATAGTCAACAATACTAGCACACATAAGCGTGAACTTGGTAGCAAATCTTTGGAAAAATCTCCCCAGCATAGTGTTGCATCTTAAATGTATTTAATTGGTAGCATGGAAAACACTGACAACCTCTCTGGAGCTTGTTGACATAAGTTCTCAGCGGTGCTGTTTGGTTTTAAGATCTTTAATTACAGTTGTGGGCTGATGTGTTGAATCATTTTCAGTTCTGCTTAGCCCCCAGCTTTCAAAGCTTTCATTTCAATGTTAAAACATAGCCAGCCTGCAACATAGTGAACAGAGGAGACTACGCTGTCCTTCCAGCTGCATTGGGAGAATCAAAGTCTGAGGCCATAGAACTCCCAAGTGGGGGAAGTTAAGATGAAGGCCTGCCCACGTACCTCCTCGGGCCTGAAGATCTGAACTCCCAGTCCCCCTGCTTTGATAAATTACCTTACAAATTAGTCCAATCATCTCACCATTATCCTTGTAGGTTTTATTTCTTTCCTGGAACTTCCCGAGATTAAAAATAAATTTTAGTTTCTTCCAACATAGTTTCCAAGTTTGCAGCTCTTCTTTCCTTCACATCTGAGTCTGCACCCAGCCAAATGCAGGATCCTCCCTGCCCAGTGATGTCCCCGCTCATCCATCACGCCTTGCTGATGCGATCCAGTGCTATAAGTTTCCTTCAGGGAGCATGGGTGGCCAGCAGACGCGAGCCCATGAGTGAATGGAAGAACTGTGTAAGAGTGTGTCTTGGGAAGGAACATGCACAGGCATGGCTGCCAGATCTCCTGATGTCGATGGTGTGTGTAGATAGTTTTAGCCTCTTCAAAAGGAATAACTCAATTTCTGCCTTCATCCTTACATGACATTTATTTTAATGGGATTTTTTTTTCTGTTTTCTGCATGCAAGTTTAATTTGCATGTGCTTTTTAAGACCATATAAACTCTCCTCAAAAATATCTGACACCCATTAGGGATGTGGATACCAAAATGAAAAGTGACCTCCAAATATGATTAACCTCTCTCTTTGAATGTTTATTCCTAAGCAACAAAACTTAGAGCCAAAATGACTTTCTAGTTGGTTCACCTGTAGAATTTCTTTAACTTTTCTAGTAAAAACTTGATCCTGCTATGAATCTTCTTATAATTCGGACAAATTGATGTTTCTATGTTACATGTTCATTATTTTCATTTTTCAAGTTGACATTTTGATAACATGAAATAAAACACTGTTTGGAGAGGAATTTTTATAAGGTTTTCCCTGCGCATTTGGCTAAGTGCTAACTTCGTTACTGTTTTCAGTTTGCTTCTAATAGACTATGAGCTGTGCCACAAAAGCCTGTGAGAGAGGATGTCCCAACAGGCACAAAAACACAGCTGGATGCTCTCTTGGGGCACTCAAAAGTTCATCTGAGACATCCATGAAGAGCCTCTATTCCTTCTGCAGATTTTGACACAGGGAAGGAACCTCAAACTTGATCAGAAGGCCTTGGGACCTTTGTTTTATTTCTCCAAGCAGTGCCTGCCAATATGCGAAACTCTTGGAAGGGAATCTGTCCACTCACATTAGCAACCGAAGAATTTCTGGAACAGAAAGGACTATGATGCCCTTCTCTGCCTTCTCAAGGAAGTCAAGGCAGACCAGATGGCTGGAAGGGACTGGAGGGATTCTAGCCAGCCTACGCATGATAAACATGGCTGTGGTGGGCCTTGCCCTTTTCCCAATTCCCTTTGCCTCACTAAAAACCGATAGATTACATTCCTGAAACTAGCCACCAAGGTCTAGTCCCTGATTTGACCACTTCTTCTTCCTGAGGCTGACTACCAAGATACAGCTATAGTACTGAAGTCTAGCAATCAAACGTCCCCTTCGGCTCACCTAATTAAACACCTCATCCTAATATGAGGTCTCTTTCCCGTTCCACCTTATAAACTGCCATTTGCCTTTGGGTCACATCCGTCTCCTCCATTCAGGAGCAATTCTTTGTCATCCTCATGCCCCCCTCCCCAGGACTAATACCCTTCCTCTTCTCCCTTGTTCCCTCCCCCGTTCTCCCTCCATCCCCTGTGTTGGTCTCTTATTCCCTGCTCTTTGTCCCTTGGGGGCAAAGTAATCTCCTTTGTGCTGAGAACTTTGTCTTGGGTGTCCTGAGCTGATAATGGTCCCTAAATAAACAGTAATGAACAAAAGTCTTGACATAGAATTAAAATAAAAACAGAACGTAAAGGAGAGCAAGAAAGGGCTTGGCTAGATCAAGGTGTCACCTGCCCTTCTGAGTCTAAGAAAGCAGCTGCCATGCAAATGTGTTCAGTGGCTTTTCACTCAAGAGTCATATTGGATCTGAAGCCCTGTTGTTTCTGAAGCTCATCCTAGCATTTGTAACAAGGCCATACCTCCCCCAAGCTTCCTGCTGTTGAGGATTTGCTTTCTTTCTTTTCATTGACTTTGGCTTCAGAACACTGAGGGCACCTCAAAACACATTCCTCAGACCACCCTGCAGTTTGGGAGTACACCAAACCTTGTGTCTGTCTCTCTTGCTTGAGGTTAGACTATCAGAGCGTTCTGACTCTGCTCTCTTCCTTCTTCTCCCTATGTAGGCATTCCTCATAATAGGATCCTTCATAGTTAGTTGTATCTTGGTATTTGCCAACATACAAAATGCTCTTGTCAAAGGCATGATGGTGACTGGCTAGAGGGTGCCTGAGTTTTCTCTCTGGCATGAACAGAGAAGTAAACATCCAGAAAAGACTGAAGACCAAGCCTCAGAGACAGGGAGAGGAAGTGCTTTATACACTCAGAATGAGAGAGGTCTGAGCCTGGAAGTCTGTTAAAGGGTAGCTAGCTTAGGTATTTTATAGGGATCCTGGGTCCTCCCCTCCCCACCTTGGTCTTGCGTAGATGCTCACCTCCACGCCATCCTTCCATTTCTCTTCTCAATGTCCTCTGGGACCAGGAAGCAGTCATGACAGGAAACCCACTTTTTCCTTTTCTAATTTACCAATGTTCCTCTCACTCTCCTTTACTTTGAACCTGTCTTTGTGACCCCAAAACTTATTTCTACTCATGGTAGCACAGAATGTTTACAGAGATGAAACACTGGAGATTGCCTCCTCAGGCTTAGAATTTCTGTGAACTTGGACTATGCTCCCACTCTTAGGAAGGTTGGAGCTAAATAAGGGAGTCCAACCCCTGGATTTAGGAATCTTGAGCCCAAGAAATGTCTTCCATTCTTCTGGTCATGTTTCCTACAGGAGACAGGTTGGGTACTCCTAATTAGCCTGACTCACAAGCCCACATCCATTCATGCTAACTCTTCATCTTTGCTCACCTGTTAGCGATGAGTAGCAAAGCCTGTTGTCTCCTAGGCAACCTTGCACTACAGAAATGCCTCACCTCAGAAATGGAGAGAACTCTGACCATTGAAGACACCGGTCAGTTTAGGAGGCATTGTTTTGAAAGCCAGGTGTATGGTATTCTAGAAAATGGGAGCTGTAGTAGAAGACGCTGCTTGTTCATTTCCCGTCGCTCAGGCCCAAATAACCACGTAGAAACTATATTAATTACAACACTGTTTGGCCTATTAGCTCAGGATTCTTATTAACTAACTCTTACATCTTAACTCATTTCTATTAATCTATATGTCGCCACAAGGCTGTAGCTTACCAGTAAGTTTCCGTCCTGGCATGTCTTTCTCCCTCAGCAGCTACATGGCATCTCTCTGACCCTGCCTACTCTATATAGCTCTGTTCAGATTTCCCACCTGGCTTTGCTTTGCTAAGTCATTGGCTCAAACACTTTTATCCATCAACCAATAAAAGCAACACATATACAGAAGGACATCCCACATCAGGAGCTGATGTTGGGAAGCTGCACCCAGCCCCACTCCTCCCATTCCAGACCCAGTCCCTGAGAGAGCCCACCATTGGCAGCTGTCTCCTGCCCTGGAACTGCTCAAAACTGCTTATAGGCTGTTAAAGATCCACCCCATAGATCTGCCATGTGCTCTCCCGCTCTCCCTCCGGCCTTCCCGAGAGTCACCCTGGGGTTGCTTCACTCTGCCCTGTTTACTGAATCTGGATTTATTAACTAGGTTTGATTTGACTTATTACAGCAGCAGAGGAACTCAGTAATTGGGGAGGCAATGCTTATCAGCCCCCTCTAAGAAACAGGCAAGAGACATTAGGAGTCAGGAGGGCTGAAACACCAGGGCTCTACCTCACTTCTGTGTTTCCCATTTAATTCGCCAAGGCAACTTTTACTCAAAAAAGCATGTGGAACCTTCTAGACAGCCAATAGACTAAGATGGAATCAGAATTTTTTTTAATTCTTTCCCGACTATGGATATATGGTGTTAGGTAGATAATTAGCAATTAGAAGGCTTAAAGATTGTCCATGATGGATCTTTCCCCATGATGTAATGGACTTTGGCCCCCACCTCCTCCGTTCCTGGTAAAAACATTAATTTGCAAATGGAAAACAGTGATCCTTAAAGAGAGAAGGAAGGCTCAGCATTGACCCTCCTTCGGGTTTGAGTTTTCTCAGCCCGCAGTAACCCCTTCTCCTTGGCGGGGCTTTATCTGATAAGCACCCTTTGATGAAGACAGCCAAGACCCCCTGTGTCAAGGAGCAAATCCTCATTAAGCCTAGTTTATAAGCTGGGAGAACAGCCTGAAGGCAAAGATGAAGATAGACGTCATACTGGGTAGACACGTCAGGATGCACGGACTAACTACGCCCTCACATGATAAGCGCTTTATACCCCCGGAAGCCTCTTCCTGGATGCAGATAATCACAGACCCTCACTGCTAACCCTGCCTGTTTTCAGGATTTTATCCCAGCAAGTGTAACCTTTGTCTTTTATACTTCCCTTTAGGATCCTGGCCAAAATCCTAAACCTGCCTGCTTGGACACCTCCCCCACGCAGCTGTTTGTAGGTTCCCTAGGCTTCCAGCAGCTTTCCTGACCTCTAACTCCGAAAAGCTCTTACCTCAAGATTTTCTCTCTTGCTCCTTGGGGATCCCCCCTCCCAGCAGCAGCCAAGATCGCCAGCTTCTACGCCTTTTTTTTCCCCTCTCAAACTCCAAATGCACTGATTCTCGGGTTTCTTTTTTAATTATTTTAAAGTATCTTATTTCAAGACTAAGAACCTGCGAAAAGGACCCGGTATGGCCTGGTAGGGAAAACAGACTTCTAACTAGGAGACTTGCAGAACCCTCGCTTGCCTCTTCAGTGTCTGTGAGCCCCCAATGAGCCCCTGTGAGCCCAGCTCATGTTCTCTTGGGAACGTGCTCTCATGGAACTGTTTCCTCTTCAGGAAGAGGGGAAGGAAGAAGGGAGATGGGAGCAGAAGCTGCAAGGAGTGGAGGGAGGGAAAATGTGGTCGGGAGGCATGAGAGAAGAATCTATTTTCAATATTTTTAATTAAATAAGTAATTTTTTAAAAGGAGGCAGAGAACGACCTTGGGGGAAAAGACGTCTTCCTTTGTTGGCAAAAGCGGCCTAGCCTCAATATTAATATTCTTCTCAAACTCAGTGTTCCATCAATATATTGTAAAGCTGATAATGATTTAAAAATTACTTTTTGCTAGAGAAATTGGTTTTTGTAATGATTAATTCTAACTAAAATTTTAACCTAAAACATGAAAGTATTTTCTACTCAAAAACTTTTATGCGTCTAAGTAATCAGAAATCTTTTCTTTCAAACACTGTGAGAAAGCCTGGCTGCTTCTGTTAGCTTCATAGCTTCCTTGTATTAAGGAAGAAAATCAAGTTTATATGTAATTAATTTGATAGCTGCAATATAAAAAAAATGGTTCCGATTTTCCCATATGCTAAAATAAAATCAGAAAAAATATTCCACTTCATCTTAGCCAAGAGGCCGAAATCAATCCAAGATTTAAAAAAAAAAAAAAAGACATGGGGATACTTGAGTTCTACAAGCAAGATCCACTCAATGCCAAGAAAACAGTAAAGTAAGATCATTATTACTTTTTTCCATTGCCTTATATAGAACACATTTCTTCTATGCAACTCAAAATGTTGATTTGTAGCATTTTGTATTTTGCTTTACATAAAATGTTTTCTAATTTATTATGAACTTTTCACCAATGTTTTATTTATTTTTAATTTGTGTGTGATGCTGAGCATTGAACTCAGGGCCTCACACATGCTAAACCCTACCACAAACCTGTGTCCCTGGCCCCATGAATATTATCAATATTGTATAGTTTTCTGGTCTGCAACTGTCATAATATGCTTAAACCTTCACTATTTGAAGATGTTTACATTACTTCAATTCCACACTAATTAACATTTGAGAGAGTGCTGTGTTAAGCATCATTCTCAAGAATGGAATTGGTGGATTTAAGATTTTCAACTTTTGAGGCTATTGACATCCATTGATTTGTATCTTCATTGGCAATACATGAATGGGCTCATTGGAGACCTTGAGAAACATGGAGAAAAAATATGGAGGCTCATACTTACTTGAAACGTTTTTCTAATGTGAAGCCAAGTGGCATCTCATTCAACCTTGCATTTCTGTACCAGAAATACTTTACCATATTTGTTAAACCATCTATATTTTTCTCTTTGGAATAGCTTCAGATTTCTTCTTTTTAAGCCCTCAGACATGATTTCTACACTCTTCCTAAAAATTATCTTCAATTACTTTAGGTACAGAGTTCTCAACAAGGCTCTCGGGCGCTCTGGATCAGAGTATTTGTCTCAGTTGCTGTAAAGCTGTACATGAACTTAAAACCAACAATATTGGCATAACCCTATGAATGTGGATGTGTGAGTAACGGAGAGTTTACACACTTGCCATCAATGAAGACGAGCTTAACTTCTGTCTCTCCCAAAACAGAAGAATCATTGGCTTATACCACAGTAATAGGCTAACTAATTAAATTTACTTTCTTCCTTAAATTTCTGTTCTATTACTTCTCAGGTTTTCCTAAAAGTTTCTTAAACCATTACTGCCATCCATAGAGTAAAACTCCCCAAATTAAGAGGTAATACTCCATTTGCAACATTGGTTTGTATTTTCCCCGATAAATGTCTAGAAGTAAAGAATTTGATACAGTGCTTTGGTTTATTATTAT
The DNA here is from genome assembly GCF_000317375.1 of Microtus ochrogaster. Lineage (NCBI taxonomy): Eukaryota > Metazoa > Chordata > Mammalia > Rodentia > Cricetidae > Microtus > Microtus ochrogaster. The sequence continues at coordinate 60,655,247 of NC_022012.1, forward strand.
TAACTAACCCAATTCATCCTCCCAGATTGTGGGCTGAAAGTTGGATAGAGTACTAGAAATCAGTGTAGAAAATAATTTTGCCAAATTTCAGTTTCAATCAGTCTCTAGCGAAGTTCATCCTTTTGCTGCCTAAATATAATTACATGACATTTTTAAACATCTTAAGAGTTTATTTTAAAGGCTCAATGGGCTTACTGGGTGCCAAACTACTTTATAAGATACTTCTGATGATATATACTAAAATAAATTAAAAACACATGGAATCAGTGTTCCCTAAAAAAATATGTGTGTTTTTAACGTTAGAGAAGGGGGTGAGAAGAGGTGGTTAGCAGAATGTTTTGGGTTTACCAAATCAAAAATTTTTTGAAAACTCGTTCCAGATGCTTGATGAGCCCCTGGTGTCCCTAAGTTTCACCCAAGCCTGCTATAAATAAAGATAATTATAAACAGCAATAAAGTAAGGTTAAGGTGGTATTCATTGGCTGTTACGGGCATTAGAATTAACTCTGAAGTGAGTTGCACCACAGACAACAGAGGATGTGGATGAGTAGCCAATCATGAACAGAAATATAATTTTATAATATGCCAACATGGAAGAAATGGGAAAATAGCAGAACAACTTCACACACAACCATGACGACAACCTGGCATTTCATCCTAACATACAGAAGCTCCATTGTGTAGCCAGTGACTCTAAAGATAGGATGACAAATCTTCCATCCAGAATGTCTGGATGTCCAGCTATCCCTATGGCTGAGAAGAACTTCTACCTCTTATATCCCAGCTGCCAAGGATAGTTACCATCCTGGAGTTCTGTTTCTCTAAATAGCTATGGGATTCCTAGCACTTAACCATCCCTCATGGATCCTAAAGTAGCCTGCCAGCTTGCTTTCCATCCCTCCCAAACTCCAGACATCTTACTGTTGTGTCTTCTTCTCTCTAGTGTTTCCCTACTTAGAATTAGTTATCTCTCCTTGTCAATTGCCCACTCCTCACCCCCTCCAGAAAGGCTCTTGTCCAAAGCGTTCCTCCATGGCCAACCTACAGAATAAAGTTTTTAACCTCCTCTCAATATCACTTAATAGCCTCACCCACATAATTTATTTCTTTGAACGTACACAGCATAATCTGTCTTAAGAAATTCTGCATAATTAAAGTCTGCCGATTATTTTTTATCAGGATTGTGGTCACATAGACTCATCTATAATTGGACACTTCATCTGGCTTCATCGAGATAGTTTTTCCATGGGTACTCAAACACACTCACATGTTTGGATGTGAATTTGAAGTGGACAGATAGGAGTTAATATAGACACGTTTCTACAAACACACAAATGCCGTCTTCGTTTGAGGATGCTGTTTCCTCTGGCTCTTACTTGTTTTATGTCCTGTGGAGGTTTAAAAGTGAAGCCAGGAAGAGTCAACATGGAAAAATATCATCTAGTACTGCTTCAGGGAAATAATTCCCAGACTCATTTGCTGGAAGACGTAAACTACACATCTGGACAATAGCAACCTCCGGAGTGGCTATGGAGAGTTTCACCTTTCAAGGCTGTGAGAGCTGTACTCGAAAGGATGCTTTAGAAGAGCCCGTGACAGGCTTCATAAGAAAAGAAGTAGGGATTTAGTTGAAAAACATTCTCGGTATCTGCCATGTTGGAGCAGTGACATTTCAGGGGACTCTGAGGTCCTATCACTATCCTAAACAATCTTGACCTGTTTGTAGTAAATTTGGTGTCAATATGTGTTTGTGTAAGTGCTTCAAAGAGAAACAGCTCCATGTCATCCATGTTCCCACTTGAAATTTTTAAAGAGTGCTTTTTTATTCTTGAAAAAAATACATCTTGTTTTGTATATAGTAGGTTTTTTTAATGAATTAGAAAGCACTATCCACTAATTAAATAAATAGCTTTTAATTTAATGTAGGGTTGAGATTGTTTTGTGCTAATGTCTAGTCCACAGCCTTTGCCTGAAGAACACTCAGCTGATGAATGACAATGTCTCCCTCTCTGGGGGTTTCTCTGGATGTCTGCAGAATGCTGTGCCATGGCGGTGGCCATCATCATGATCAGACTCACAGTCTCTCGACCATTCCTTCCAACCTTCTCATTGGTGCAAGAGTAAAAGCTCAAGCCACCCAAAACTTAAAACTTAACCTCAGAACACAGAGGAAAGATACCCTCTGGGGACAGGTGAGAGCTTTTTCTAACACTTTCTCCATGTCTGTAGGCTGGTGATCAAAATGAACAATAAAATGGTCTCTTGTCAGTAGAAGTACTGCAGACTGCTTTTCCTAGCTATAAATGCATCGTATCTATCAACATGGAGATAACAAATGGAAAGACTGGCAAGGGACCTAGAAAAGCGTCTCTAATCCTGTCACACAGATGCCATCACTGGGATTCTTTTTTCACAGTCACCCAGAGTTCACGTGTGTATTCACACACAGATACATATATGGCCTCCAAGACAAAACTAGAAAGCACATGCAGCCTTCAATCTATTTTCTTATTTCATTATGTTATTTTGTTAGAACATTTCTATGCTTGAGCAGAAATTGAAAATAAAAAGAGGCATATATTACCACATTTTAAATTTCTTTTTATTCCACTAAGTTAATGTCTCGAGAGTTGCACAAACATGGCACTGCTTGGCATCTGGACTTTTCTCAATGATTCACTCTTTCCTGGAACCCTGTGACTGGCACATTTATACATACACTGTAGACATTTCTCTGGTGTGTGTGTGTGTGTGTGTGTGTGTGTGTGTGTGTGTGTGTGTGTAAGTCCAAGACTGAAATCACTGACTCTTACTACAGTGGCAAAAATCATTTTAATTTACATTGCCAAGTGCATGCCCCCAGAAGCTACAGTGATCACTGTCCAACAAGAAACCTCTTAAGAAATTATTTATGAATTTAAGAATGCTATTGACATAGTTTTGGGAATATAGCCCACTCCTGGTCTTGGGGCCACTTATGTAACTATATAAATTCTTTAAAATTCTAACTTTAAAGTTGTATTGTGCTCTCTCTCTCTCTCGCTCTCTCTCTCTCTTTCTCTCTCTCTCTCATTAAGGATCCTGAGGGAGGAGTTTGTGACAGATTAAGAGTATAAAAAGAAGAAAGTTTCATTTTTTTCCTTTAAGATGAAAACTAAAATAGAGTTTCTGCCTCTAGTCATTTATATGGTCTTCATTCTGACTCAGCTTTAATAAAAAAGAAAGAAAGAAAGAAAGAAAGAAAGAAAGAAAGAAAGAAAGAAAGAAAGAAAGAAAGAAAGGAAGGAAGAAAAAAGTACAGAACTTTTCACAAAGAGCAAAGGAGAAAAACCAGTTTTCTCTCTGGTTCTAAGTGGTTTTCAAAAACACATCACTGCCCCGTGTTTTAAGGTGAAATTTCATTTCTGTCTAAGTGTCTGACCGTACATGTACCTGAGAATATTGACTAGGTCAGACTACAGTTGGTAAAATGTTAATGGAAAGCTTGAAGAACTAAGTTCAGATCTGCACACCATGTAGAAACCTAGGTATGGCAGTACCCAAACCTATACCCCTAGTATCATACGGGGGTGCAGATGGGTATCAGAAACTCACTGACCAGTGAGCTGAGCTAAACAAATGAGCTTCAGTTAGACACTGTCTCAAAAAGAAAGGTGGACTACAGTCAAGGAAAGATTCCCAAAGCCAACCTCTGTCCTGCACATGTACAAGGAGAGATGTGTGTGTGTGATTGCATGCAGAAAAATACACACCAACATCAGCAAGTACAACACACACACACACACACACACACACACACACACACCACATTATAGATGATATATTTAAATAAAAGAAAAATCAACAATTTAACCAGTAAATAAATTTATTTGGGTTATGGATTTAAAACAACAGAAACCAAATAAGATTATTTCAACAATTGTCATTAATGAAGTTTTGATAACATTAACAAGATAATGTTAATTGTGATGTCCAATTATTTAATTGTAAAGACTCTATCATGGTAAAGCATTGTAAGGAATAACTTGCATAAAAGTCAGGACAAGGGAAGAATGCAGGACAGGAAAGAGCAAGCTAAGAAAGCAGACACAGCAGGAAAAACAAGCAAAGCCAAACACACGGGACTATAGCCCACAAGACATGAGGTCATCCCTTGAGGTCTAATAGAAAACCAAGTGATGCTTTTGTGGAACAGACTCATACCGCAGCCCAGTCTGCCATCTGAGTGCTGGACTACCTCAGAGGCCCCATGTGGTCACTCTGGAACAGTACTGAAAAATGAAAGAAGCACATTTTAGGAACTACATAGGACACATTGTGCTTCCCACCCAAGCCCTACGTGCTATCTGCAGGAATGAAATTTTATGTGGAAGGATAAAAGAATGTGATTCCTTTACTAGAAGTAGACACACTGAGCAAATGGTTTCTGGACTCTGTGAAAATGCTCCAAGAATAATATTCTATTTGCACTTAACAAGTAGAACATAAACTGTAACATCATAGCAAAACTAACATGATAACAAATCAGATCTCTGTTGACCAAATTAAGACTATTTAAATACCTATTCAAAAGTCAACATAAACAAAATCATCTACCCATACGTAAATTTTCTTTTATAATCGCTGGTGGTTCCTTATTGTATTTAGTTTTAATTCTCTCTCTGACAAAAACAGAAAGTTGGACATCTAAGAAATTTTCTGAATTAATGAATATTAAAATTTTTCAAATAAAGTAAAATTATAAACTTCCTCCCTCATTTAGTTACTTGAAATCCCAAAAGGAGGGGGAAAATGAAACAAACAAGCATGCAAAAGGCACACATCCCTTCCAGCTGCTGAAAGCCAAATAGTGAGTATCCCAACTCCGTGTCCAGCCCCTCAGGCTCAGCAGCTGCAGAAGTTGTGACAATGGCCCTGTTCCAAGGGGGTCTTTTCCTTCTAAGGCAGGAGTGAGGCTATGTTAGAGCATCTGGAGAATCTGGTAAATGTCTCAGTCACCTCCTCAGGTCCTGAACACATCCTTGCCAGCTAATGATAGCAGCAAGTAAGCACCAGGATGATCCCCATCTCACATCCTGTGCTCCACCTGGCCCGAGGATCTGGCAGGAAACGTTTGCTTTGGGGTGTAAGTGGCAGGTGACAAGTAGTGATGCTGATAACCACCCACACCGCTTTAAACAGCTTTAAAAAAATAAATAATGCCTGACCCGAATTCAAGGAGAAAAAAATCTAGGCTAGCACTTCCTTAAAAAAAAAAAACCAACAAATGTTTTGAAAGCAGTTGAGTTATAAACATGATGTAAAATCATAACCACGTGGTATCCAAGTGCTTGGAGGACATGAGTGTCTTTGTATGAACTGCTGGAAAGACCCATTTCCCAGAAAACATACAGCCCATTGACTGAGGAGTTAGCCGTTCACTGGACAGATGAAAAGGAACAAAGTTTGAGACACTGAAGTATTTAAAAAGCACATATTGATTTGGAAAGAAGAAGCGAACCAGCACTGGCCCCCTGGTTTCCATCTACTGAGGAAAGGGTCAGTGAGGCATGGGTTAGATGCAAAAAGGGTTTCCTGCTGCTCTTCTCATTCCTCCTGCAAAGCTGGTTGTGAACACATACAATGACTTTTCAGCACGCTCAGGAAGCCAGCAACGTGTTAATGACTACGTCTCTACCCCACTTTCCTGGAGTACACTCCCTTTCTCCGCTTTACCCACCATAGCTTTGGTATTCCACCCTCATTTTTTTCTGAAATTAAGTATTTTATCAACTCCCTCACTGAGAGGGAACAGGACAAGCTCCAAGTGTTTCACTACTCCAGACTTATTTGTCCCTCAGGAAGAGAAGACGTTATCCATTGAGATGAAGGACAATGGAGGGATTCTACGCATCAACCAATCAAAAGAAATATGAGGAAATGAGCGCCCTCAGGGGTCTACAAACACTGATTGTATAAGCAACTCGCTACTTCTCCTAGGCCTAAAATGTCTGTCTCCTAGGGTTCCCAATGTCTCCTCGTCACCACCGTGTTAAAATAATATGTAACAGTGACAAAACTAGCTTTAATACCTAAAAAATAATAATAATAATAACTTTTCACTGAGATATTCAAATGGACCTAAGAAATAAGCTGGAGCAGCTATTCTAATATCTAACAAAATAGCCTTCCAACTAAAATCAATCAAAAGAGACAAAGAAGGACATTTCATATTAGGCAGAGGAAAAATCCATCAGGAGGACATCTCAATAGTGAACATCTATGCCCCAAATACAAGGGCACACTCATATATAAAAGAAACACTTCTAAAAATTAAATCACATATTAAACCCACACACTAATAATGGGAGATTTCAACACTCCCCTCTCATCACTGGACAGGTCTGTCAGACAAAAAATTAACAAAGAAATAGGGGAACTAATAGATGTGATAACTCAAATGGACTTAACAGACGTCTATAGAACATTCCATCCAAACGTAAAAGAATATACCTTTTTCTCAGCATCTCATGATACGTTCTCAAAAATTGACCACATTCTAGGTAACAAAGATAACCTCAACATATACAAAAAATTAGAATAACCCCTTATATCTTATCAGATTGCCATGATTAAAATTAGAATTCAACAGCAACACTAATTCCAGAAAGGTGACATACACATGGAAATTAAACAATGCTCACCTGAATCATCAATGGGTCAAGGGAGAAATTACAGATTTCCTGATATTCAATAAAAATGACTACACAACATACACAACTTTATGGGACACGATGAAAGCAGTATTAAGAGGAAAGTTCATAGCACTAAATGCCTACATAAAGAAGCTGAAAAAGATCACACTAATGAATTAACAGAACACCTGAAAACTGTAGAACAAAAAGAAGCAAACTCACCCAGGAGGACTAGATGGCAGGAAATAATTAAAGTGAGAGGTGAAATCAGCAAAATAGAAACAAAGAAACAATGAGACAAAGAGCTGGTTCTCCAAGAAAATCAACAAAATACAAACCCTTATCCAAACTAACCAAAAGGAAAAGAGAGAATATCCAAATTAACAAAATCAGAAATTAAAAGGGAGACATAACAACAGACACTGAGGAAATCTGGAAAATCATCAGGTCATATTTTGAAAACCTGTACTCCCCAAAATGAGAAAACTTAAAGGAAATGAACAACTTTCTGAATAAATATCACTTACCAAATTAGATCTAGACCAGATAAGCAAATTAAATAAACCTATAACTTCCAAAGAAATAGAAACAATAATCAAAAGTCTCCCAACCAAAAAAGCCCAGGACCAGACGGTTTCAGCACAGAATTCTATAAGATTTTCAAATAAGAACTAATACCAATACTCCTCAAATTGTTCCACAAATAGAAACAGAAGGAACATTGCCAAACTCTTTTTATGAGGCTACAATCACCCTGATACCCAAACCACGTAAAGACATTACTAAGAAAGAGAGTTACAGACCAATCTTACTCGCGAACATCGATGCAAAAATACTCAATAAAATACAGGCAAATCGAATCCAAGAACACAACAGAAAAATCATCCACCATGATCAAGTTGGCTTCATCCCAGAGATGCATAGAAGGCCCAACATACAAAAATCTGTCAATGTAATCCACCAGATAAAATTGAAAAAAAAAAACACATAATCATCTCATGCTGAAAAAGCCTCCAACAAAATATAATATCCCTTCATGATAATGGTCATGGAGAAAGCAAGAATTCAAGGAACATACCTAAACATAGTAAAGGCAATATACAAAAAGCCAACTGTCAACATCAAACTAAATGGAGAGAAACTCCCAGCAATCTCACTGAAATCAAGAAAAAAAAACAAGGTTGTCCACTCCAAATCTATTCAATAAAGTACTTGAGGTTCTAGCCAGAACAATAGGACAACAAAAGGAGATCAAGGGATACAAATTAGGAAAAAAGAAGTCAAACTCTCACTATTTGTTGATGATATGATAGTTTACGTACATGACCCCAAAATTCTACCAAGGAACATCTACAGCTCATAAAAACCTTCAGTGATGTAGCAAGATACAAGATTAACTTGAAAAAAATCAGCAGCCCTTCTTTACACGGATGATAAATAGGCTGAGAAAGAAATCAGAGAAACATCACCCTTCACAATAGCCACAAATGACATAAAGTGTCTTGGAGAAACTCTAACCAAACAAATGGAAGACCTGTATGACAAGAACTTTAAATCTTTGAAGAAAGAAATTGAAGACACCAGAAAATGGAAAGATGCTGTAGATAGATAGAATTAACATAGTAAAAATGGCTATCTTAACAAAAGCAATCTACATTTTCAATGCAATGCCCATCAAAATCCCAAAAATATTCTTCACAGACCTTGAAAGAACAATACTCAACTTCATATGGAAAAGCAAAAGAGCCCAGGATTGCCAAAACAATCCTGTACAATAAAGAAAATTCTGGAGGGACACCATCCCTGACTTCAAACTCTACAAAACTACAGAGCTACAGTATTGAAAACAGCCTGATATTGACATAAAAACAGACAGGAAGACCAATGGGACCAAATCAAAGACCCAGATATCAATCCACAGACCTATAAACACCTGATTTTTGACAAAGAAGCAAAAAATATCAAATGGAAAAAAGAAAGCATATTCAACAAATGGTGCTGGCATAACTATATATCAACATGCAGAAGAATGAAAATAGATCCATATCTATCACCATGCACAAAACTCAAATCCAAATAGATCAAGGACCTCAACATAAAACCAACCAAGAAGAGAAAGTAGAAAGTACACTTGGATGCATTGGCACAGGATACCACTTTTTAAATATAACCCCAGTAGCACAGACACTGAGATAAACAATAAATAGGACCTCCTGAAACTGAGAAGCTTCTGTAAAGCAAAGGACATGGTCAACAAAACGTAATGGAAGCCTACAGAATGGGAAAAGGTCTTCATAACCCCACATCTGACAGAGGGCTAACTCCAAAATACACAACGAACTCAAGAAATTGGTCATCAAAATAACAAGTAATCCAAAAAATAAAAACAAGTAATAAAAAAAATGGGATACAGACCTAAACAAAGAACTCTCAACAGAAGACTCTAAAATGGCTGAAAGACACTTAAGGAAATGCTCAACATCCTTAGCCTTCAGAGAAATGCAAATCAAAACAACTCTGAGATTCCATCTTATACCAGTCAGAAAGGCCAAGATCAAAAACACTGATGACAACTTATGCTGGAGAGGATGTTGGGTAAAGGGAACACTCCTGCATTACTGGAGGAAGTGCAAACTGGTACAGCTACTTTGGATATCAGTATGGTGATTTCTCAGAAAATTAGGAAACAACCTTCCTCAAGACCCAGAAATACCACTTTTGTGTATATACCTAAAGGATGCTCAATTGTACAAGAACATGTGTTCAATTACATTCATAGCTGCATTATTTGTCACAGCCAGAAACTGGAAACAACCTAAATGCTCCTCGACCAAAGAATGGATAAGGAAAATGTGGTACATATATAATGGAGTACTACACAGTGAAAAAAATTACATCTTGAAATTTGCAGGCAAATGGATGGATCTAGAAAACATCATAATATTAAGTGAGGTAACTCAGAGCCAGATAGACAAATAGCATATGTACTCACTCATAAGTGACTTTTAAACATAAAGCCTAAAATTCACAATCCCAGAGAACCTAGACAACGAAGAGGACCCTACGGGAAACATACATGGATCTAATCTACAGGGGAAGTGAAAAAAGACAAGATCTCCTGAGTAAATTGGGAGCATGGGTATCACGGCAGAGGTTAGAAGGGGAGGGGAGAGGTAGAGAGAGGAGTAGAGAAAATATATAGCTCAAAAAAATTTATTTTTAAAAACAAGAAAAGCAACTGAGAGAAATGGCAGATCTGTAGAATGTGATGTTAAATTATATTAGTCACCTACTTGACTAATACGATCTATATTTGTCTTACAAATTTTAATTTAATATGATGGCTGAAAATATATTTTTAGTACAAGACTTTTCAGAATGTTTCCTTCAAGGAAACAATTGCCAAACACCTCACTGTGAAGCTGATGTGCAATCTGCTCTCCAAAGCAGTGAAAGAACAGTACACACGAATACAGCTGTCAAGTCAAACATATTTTTCCAAGGACATTTTTAATTAAGCCATACAATCTTAAGAAGTTGGTTGAATTTTAAATATTTATAGTCTTTTCACTATTGTTATTCATACTTTATTATCAAGCTTAGTGAGCTCTTAGTAATCATTTGTATTATGGTTGGAGGATATGAAAGTATTACCATTTAATAAAGAAATTTTAAAATAACAAATCTCACCATTTCCCTCCCATGTTTTATTCAAATGTTTTATATTTTCATAACCACTTCCATAAACAATCATTCCTGTGCCAACTCACACACCTGACTGTATCATTCTCAAGGGCTGTTTTCATTACACACAATCTACACATTAAGATGATGTCTTAAAACAATTTCATGTTGATTTTTCTCTACAAATGAATTCATAATAATTCTCCAAACTTAATGATGCTAAGTTGACTGTGTTACCTTTGATTCACATCATCATGCTAAAACTACTTTCTCATAGGAATGGAAGGAGACTCAGACTCACAAAATATTGAAATCAAGAAATAAATTTCCATAATAACATGTTAAGCCATTGTTCTGGAAAAGCAAGGTTTTTTTTTCAGCAAATAACACTAAAATTATGCTGAGCAACAGCACAGACTAACATGGGAAACTTGAATGAGCACGAAAGATGTCTAAGAAAAGCTCATTGAAAAAGCATAGCACTATTTCTACAGCTAATAATAGTCTTTCCTGCAGTTTTCAGAAGCTAATACTCCTTTTTTCCTACTTTTCCTTTATTGAAAATAGTTTTTTTATATACTATATTCTGATTACACTTACTCTACCCACAGCTCTTCTGAGATCCTCCCTAGCTCCCCTCCCATTCGAGAAACCACCATTTGTATCTCTTCTTATAAAACAAACAGGTATCTAGACCATAAGAATAAAATAAGATGAAACAAAGATAAACTGGGATACAAAAAAAAAAGAAGAAGGAAAAAACAATAAAGAAAAAGGTCAAGAAATGCAGACACAAATGTAACTGGAGACTCTGCTTTGGTTTCCTGAGTGCCCAGACCCAAATAATCACACAGAAACTATATTAATTACAACACTGTTTGAGCAACAGCTCAGACACATTTCTAGCTAGCTCTTACATCTTAAATTAACCCATTTCTACCAATCTGTGTATCACCAAAAGGCTGCGGCCAACAGTAGGTATCTTTCTTCTTTGGCAACTTCTCTCTGACTCCACCTACTCTCTTTCTTTATCTCTTCCAGCCTGACTGTATTCTGTTAAGCCATTGTCCCAAACAGCTTTATTCATTAACCAATAAAAGCAACACATATATAGAAGGACATCCCACATCATGCAGAAACACACATATATTCATGCACATGCAAATCCCATTAAAACAACAAACCAGAAGCCAATGTATTCCCAGTGAGGTTCCATTAAAGAAAACTGAATTTTCATTTGCAAGCAGTTATCAGTAGGATACAGATTCTGGGTTAAGGATGTGAGCTTGAGTCAACTTCTTTCAGCACTGAGACCCCATCTAGCATAGACCTGTACAAGCCCTGTGTGTGCTGCCACAGTCTCTGTGAATTCATATGTGTATTACTCCTGTTGTGTTTAGAAAGCCTCATTTCCTTGGTGTCCTTCATCCCCTCTGGCTCCTAAAATCTTTCCATATTCTCTTTAGCAGGATTTCCAGAGCCCTTAGGGGAGAGATTTCATGGAGAAATACCTTTTAGAATTGAGTGTTCCAAGGTCCCTCATTCTCTACACATTGTCTGGTTCTGTTCCCATCAACTGAAAGAGGAAGCTTCTCTGATGATGACTGAGTAAGAGATTAATATATAAGTATAGCAGAATGTTATTAGAAGTCATTTTACTACTACATTCCTTTATCAGAATAATAGTATTTGTTTTATCTGCTGGGTCACTGACCTATCCGATCTCAGGTTCTTGACCACCTGGACAGTATTGATTTGGAAAGAAGTGAGCCAACACTGGCCCACTGGTTTCCATCTACTGAGGAAAGGGACAGTGAGACATGGGTTAGATGCAGAAAGGATTTCCTGCTGGTCTTCTCATTACTCTGCAAAGCTAGTAATGAACACATTAAATGACTTTTCAACATGTTCAGGAAGTCAGCAATGTGTTAATAAGTACCTCTCTATTCCACTTTCCTGGTTTACACTCCCCTTCTCCATTAAACTCCACTTTCTCCTCTTAGCCTCAGTGTTCCTGGCCTTATGTTATGGTCTTTGATTCATCTGTAGTTGAGCTTTGTCCAGAGTAATAAGTATATACCTATTTTCTTTCTGATATATGTAGGTATCCAGTTTGACCAGCACCCTTTGTTGCAGATTCTGCCTTTTTTCCAGTGTGTGATTCTTACTTCTTTGTCAAAACTCAGGTACCAATAGCTGTGTGAACTTATACCTGGATCCTCAGTTTAATTCCATTTATTACTGTATAAGTTTTCGTGCCAATATCATGCTGTTTTTATTACTATAGCTCTATAGCATAATTTAGGATCAGGTATGGTGATACCTCTTGCAGTTCCTTTATTATTCAAGATTATTTCAACTATCCTGCCTAGGTTTTTTGTTTTTCCATATGAAACTGAAAATTGTCATTTTAAATTCTGTGAAGAGCTGTATTAGAATTTTGATGGGGATTGCATTGAATCTGTAGATTGTTTTTGATAAAATGGACATTTTTACTATATTAATCTTACCTATCCATGGACATGGGAGACATTTCAATCTTCTGATATCTTCTTCGATTTCTTTCTGCAATCTTAAAGTTTTTATCTATATATCTTTCACTTGCTCGGTTAGAATTATAAAGACAGTTTATTTTTGTGACTATTGTGAAAGGCATTATTTACCTGATTTCTTTCTCAGTTTATTTGTCCTTTGTACATAGGAAGGCAACTGGTTTTGCGTCTTAATTTTGTATTCTGATACCTTCCTGAAACCGTTTATCAACTGTAGGAACTTCCTAGTAAAATTTTTAGAGCCAGTCATACCATCTGCAAATAAAGATACTTAGACCTCTTCCCTTCCTGTCTGTGTTCCTGATCTCCTCCAGTTGTATTGAACAGGTATGGAGAGAGTGGACAACCTTGTCTTATAATTATTTTTAATGCCTGGCCTCTTTCCAGTCACCTTTGCTACAGGCATGAGGCCACAAGGAAAGTGGAGGGTCTTGGTTTACATTTGCTTTGGAGTATCCAAGGTCATCTTCTCTTGATGCTGCAGTTAGCTTATAAGCCTACAGCAGGGGGGAACTTGAGCTTTAAAATCGATTTGTGCAGGGGAATAAAAAGGAAATTGTAAGAGATGTGTGTGACAGGCATGGCAGGTAAAACTGAGAACCACCTAAGTACAAAGTATCACATGAGCATGGAACTAACACAGCTAACCAACAAGTAATATAAGCCCCACAAGTTGATTTATGGTATAAATTAGATTAAAATGTAGCTACTTAAATTTACATGTTTACCAGACACAAAAGGTGATATGCTTACAAGTTAAACAAATGTGTAGATTTTTAATTATTCTACTTGTTCTTCATTTCCAACCAGTTCTAAATCAGCAAATATCCTGGGTAAATCCATTCATCCATTAAAGCGAAGGCTGGTGGGTGGAGGAACTGGTGTTCTGCTGTGCCCTGACTTCTGCCTCCCTCTGCTTCTGTAACCCCCCTTTACTTCCTCTGACTTGGCAATTGTGTCCATTTCTACTCCTTCTGCATGTAGAGTAAACTAGATTTGGAAGTGAACTCTCAAGAGAATTAAACTCCCAGCCTCTTCGATCTTGAAAATGGGATCTTCATTAGCATGGGCTCCTGGGTGGCTAGTATTAGTGCCAGGGTGTCATTCAGGACTAGACACAATGCTTCTCCAAGAAATAAACTACCATCACTTTAAGGTGAAATTTGAGGTTTGTTTCTTAAATAACAAAATACAATTAAATGAAAAGTATTCTAATTAGCATGCAAACATACCTCTCCTCCTCCAGTAGTGATATCATTTATGATTACTGTCTTGTAGTTTACCGTTAGGATTATCCTTCATAGCTATTGGTGTTTTCAATGAAAAGGTTTTGTCACTGAATGTTCAAGGATGACTTTTTTTCATTAAAAAGTTATTTATATATAGCAGGCACACAATATACATAACAATCAAACTTGTAAAAATTATCTAGCCACTGTCTGGAGGGACCCATATCTTCTCTCCCCCTCCTCTAGTACTTGTGCTTAAGTCTGTGTTAAAAGTCTTTTCCTAGTCAACTCCAACTTTGTGTCATTTAAAAAGAAGTTGTCTAATTTCAGAACAATGATATGCCCAAGTTCATAAGCATCTTGACTCGCTAAACTATGATAGATGTGGGGTGTGCCTTGTTATGTTCAAATTCATTTAATATCTAAGAAAATCAATACTACATTTCTAGTTTTGGAACAATGAATTAAACAGATGTGAACTCTTTCCTACCAACTTTCTATTTCAGATGTGAACTATCTGGATCAAATTCCAATTACACAATTTGTTTTGTGTGTACACCTAGCCTCACTGAATTTTTGCTTTCTATTTTGTGAAATGCCCACCTCAGAAAGACATTTTTTTAAATTAGAGTTCTTAAAACAGTGAGATGGATCAGTGTTAAAGGTGCTTCCCACCAAGCCTAGCAGCCTGTGTTGCACCCAGAGGACCCAGGTGGTGGGAGGAGAGAACCAATTCCCACAAGTTGTCCCCTGACTTTCACAAGTGTGCCATAGCATAGAGACTCCCCTTCCTGCACAAACATAAAATGAATAAATGTAATGCAATAGTTTTAAGATTTTAATTTATATGTAAAAGCTTGAACTTACTACCTAACATATATCATTATTCAGCAATACTGGCCAGGTCCTATTTCATGTGTCAAAAATAGGGTTGGGTTTAGAACTATTGGTTTGCAAATTACAAAAGAGCTGTGTACATGTTCATTATTGTATTCATAATTACTAAGTCCTGTCAATCATTGTCACTAATGAAATCATCTCTAAATACAGACATGAAACGAAACTGATTGTTTTTTATAACACAAAGCTAATTGTTTAGTTTAATAAATAATCAAGTATCCAGAGTTACAGAATTGGTAATGAAACAAATATGTGTGTTCAAATTCCTGTAATAGAGCAAAAAATATGTTACCATTTAACAAAGAGGAAAAACTGACACAATAAAAAGATTTAGTTTAAAATACACTAAAAGACTATTTGGATGCAATATAGTTTTTACAAACCAGAAGTTTGATGACATAGCCAAATGAGTCCAAAACATGTGAATTAAATTTTCCTTTAAAAAAATTGCATATGGTGTAAAAACAAATAAAAAGAGAAAATACCGAGTACAAGGATCTTGGACTTTATTAAATGTCAAATATTTTAAAATAATTAGTGACATTTGTAAATGTAAAGGATCAGATGCTCATTAAGTAGTATTTTCTTGTGTGTTCACATACTTTTTTTTCATTTTTTACTTCAATCTCAATAATTTCCACTTGACTTAAAATTTGTATAATATAATTTCACACATTTTGAATTAGCCTATGCATTAAATTTGACTCTAGTATTATAAAATTGATCCTGTCCACATTCCAATTTAAGAAACTAAAAGTAATAAACCTCATCATAAGAGAAAGTTCTACTAAAACAAGGTCACATGACAACAAACAAAACACATTAGCTTACAAAGTTTTTGACTAGATGAAAAACATCTAACTGCGTAGCCTAGACTTGTACTTGACTTTATTCACACAGCCTCTGCTGTGCACTTCTCCTAGGGAGACATAGGCAAATACCTATTTGCCCCACGATAGTCAGATAAGATGCTGGGATTAGCTCAATTCTTTTTAACTATTTACACTTGCTTTGTGTCTAAGTATGTGGTCAATATTGGAGGATGTCCCCTGTGCTACTGAAAAGAAAATGTCTTCCTTTGTGTTTGGGTGAAATGTTCTGTAAATATCTGTTAGAGCCATTTGATTTATGATGTTATTTAACTCTGGCATTTCTCTGCTTGGGTTTTGTCTAGATGACCTGTCTATTGGGTATTCAAGTCACCTGTTGCTACTGTGTGAGGGCCAATGTGATTTTTAGCTGTAGTAATGTTTCTTTTATGAACTTGGTTGAATAAATGTTCAGGACTGCAATATGCTCTTGATGGGTTCTTCCACTGGTGAGTGTGTGATGTCCTTCCCTATCTCTTCTGTTTTGTTTTGGTTTGAAGTCTATCTTGTCAGGTATACTGACCTGCTTCTTGGGTTCATTTGTTTAGAATACGTTTTTCCATCCCTTTACCTTGAGGTGATGTTTATCCTTAATGGTGATGTGTGTATCTGTGTGTTTCTTAGATGAAGCAGAAAGATTAATCCTGTTTTCTGATACAATCTGTTGGAGAGTTAAAACCATTAACATGGAGAGTTATCAATGAGCAGTGATTATAGGTTTCTGATATTTTGTTGCTATGGTATTTGCTTTCTCCCCTCCTTGTATTTACTGGTCTAGGATTATTTATTCATTGTGTCTTCTTGAGGATGGTTAAGTCTTAGAGTGAAATTTTCCTTATTGTGTCTTCTGTAGATATGGGTTGGTAGATAGGTGTGGCTTAAATTTGGTTTTATTGTGGAATGTTTTTCATTCTCCTTTGATTATGATTGATAGTTTTGCTGAGTGTAGTAGTCTTGTCTGGTATCTTTTGTCTCTCAGAGTTTGCTAAACATTCATTCAGGGCTTTCTGGCTTTCAGCATCTCCAGTAAGAAGTCAGGTGTTAGGAATAATAGCTATTTCTTCTATCCCCAAGTGGAAACCATGGGACTTAGTTAGAGAAAGTTGCATGTAAGAGTCCTTTCTCAGCCGGGCGGTGGTGGCGCACGCCTTTAATCCCAGCACTCGGGAGGCAGAGGCAGGCTGATCTCTGTGAGTTCAAGGCCAGCCTGGTCTACAAGAGCTAGTGCCAGGACAGGCTCCAAAACCACAGAGAAACCCTGTCTCGAAAAACAAAACAAAACAAAACAAACAAAAAAAAGAGTCCTTTCTCCCCATTTCCCCCATTACTGAAATGATCAGGATCTTAGAGTTGATGTATAAATTCAATATGACAGTGTATTTTTCCTTGACAAGCTGTTACTAAATTGATTGTGTATCTTTCAAAAGAAGAAGAAGAAATCAGGTGTTATCTTGATGGGATTGCGTTTATATGTGACTTGTTATTTTTCCCTTGAAATTTTTAATTTTCTATCTTTGTTCTGTCCATTTAGGACTTTGATCATTATGTATTGATGTGGGATGTCCTTCTGTGTATGTGTTGCTTTTATTGGTTGATGAATAAAGCTGTTTCAGTCAATGGCTTAGGAGGGTAAAGCCAGGTCAGAAATCTGAACAGAGATAGAGAGAGAGAGTAGGTGGAGTTAAGGAGACACCATGTAGCTGCTGAAGTAGAAAGATGCCAGAACATTACTGGTAAGCCACAGCCTTGTAGCGATACATGGATTGATATAAATGGGTTAATTTAAGATGAAAGAGGCTAATTGTAGTAATTTTATTAAAAATATTCTCTGTGGGAAGGGGGCATAGCTCAATGGTTACGAACTCTTGCTGCTCTTCCAGAGTACCCAAATTTGAATCCCAGTCCCAGCATAGTGGCTCACCATTACTTTCAATTCCAGTTAATGGGGATCCTATGCCTGTGGCCTCCTAGGACACTGCATTCATGTGCACATACCCCCACACAGACACATAGACACACAAACACACAGACACACACGCATAATTAAAAATTATAAGAGTAATCTTTACATACATTTTCCTGTACCTTTGACCTGGGTTTCATCTTTTTCTAGCCCTATTTCTTATTAATTATATCTTTTTTTAATGTCTCAGATTTCCTGGATATTTTGTGCATGGGTGTTTTGTTTCCTTTTGTTTTGTTTTTGTATTTAGCATACTCTTTGACTCCTTGACTAAGCTTTCTATTTTTTTCTACCTTGCTGTCAATGCCTGATATTCTCTGTTCCATATCTTATCATCTATTCATAAGGCTTACCTCTGAGGTTTTTGTTTGACACCTCAAATTTTTTTTATTTCCAGTTTTATTTTAGTTTGAGTTTTCTTTGGTCATTCTGATTCTTTATTTAGTTCTATTTTCATGTCTTGAATTGTTTTCATTGTGTCATTTAATTGGTTGTATTTTCACAGACTTACAGATTTTATTCATCTCTTCTTTGGGGTCCTTGAACACAATCGTAACAGTAATTTTGAAGCCCTTGTGCTTCCACTATACTGCATTTCTTGGTACCTACTACAATGGGGTTACTGGTGGAGACATATTGTCTTGTCTGTTCATGTTTATGTCTTTGAGCTAGGATCTAGGTGCCTGGAGTATGATGTTTGAGGTATTTCCTGGTGTTGATATCTAGGTAAACTTTTTCTTACAATCCTGAAACCAAGGCCAAGGCCCATAGCTAGGGATACTAAATGCTAAGTTCTAGAAAACTATGGCCTCCCACAGGGCTTACCATGTCAGACTAATTCAGAAATTTGGCTTTACAGTAAACCCCCAGTCCCTACACACATACACAACCAGAAACAGAAGGCGACTTAAGTATAAAGGCTGGCTATGGAGACAGGAGAGGCTTTAGAGAGATCTTTGTAGAAAACCAAGAGTTTCCCTTACCTAAAATCAAAGGAAAGAACTCATATGTGAAGACCAGAGCACCAGCTAAATGCTTGGATAGAAGTCTTGCAAATATAGCAAATAAAAACACAAAATTATACAGGGCTGTTAGGTAAAGTGGGTGTATCCCAAATCTTTGTCTCAGAGAGATGCTTGTATTTAAGGCACCCTTCTATACTTCTGGGTCTGAATGATGACCTGAGTAGGTAGGAGGGAGTATGAACATCCTTCTTGTTGAGATCACTGAGTGAATGTAAGGGGACAAGGAAGGATATCAATGCTATTTCTAAGTGAGGCGATACAGACATTGACAAATCTCACCAGGAACCACCAGATGCCTGGGTGGTGCTTACAGGTGCTCATTGAAACCATCCCAATCAACTCCTTGAGCAACAAGTTCAACAGCATCAAACTCAGGGGCTAACCTGGTGTCGTCATAGTAACTTCAGTTCTCATCAGCTCTTCTCATGCTCTCTTCTTCCCTGGTCCCACCTCATCCTGCAACTGGCCAAAAAAAGAACATTTAAGCAGATAATCAATCAGATTTTTAATATATATATATATATATATATATATATATATATATATATATATTACTGAGTAGGTCATTCAGGCCAAGAACAATAAACATTGCATGTTTTCTCTCACATATGGTTACTAGGATCAAGTATTTAATTTGGTGTGTTTAACTTGAACTATATATGGAAGCCCAGGGCAGTGGGAGGGGAGCAGCAGATACATCAAGCAAGGAGATTATAAAATAAAGGCATAATGAAAGTAAAGGGAGAAAATACTAAGGACAGAAAGGTTCAAGAATGGAAAGGAGAGGGGATATAGTGAAATGAGGGGCTAAGGGTATATTAAATGTCTACAAAAAAAACTATATGAAAACTACAATCTTGTAGCCCAAGTGAAAAATATAATTAAGGGGTGTAGTAGAACACATGTGTTGTATAACAGACATTTCCTGAGAAAACCAGGACTTAACCAAGCAAGGGAAACCATGACAGACCAAAGTACTGATTGTGCCAATGCCAAGTTTATTTAGACAATGAGTTTTTAATTTGGAATACTAGCAGGAATATTGGTGAAAGGCAATTCACAAAAAGCAGCAACGACTCAAAGCAGGTGTAGCACCAGCAAACCCATCCCAACATGGGTGACAACTGTAATTGTAATTTCTTTGTACCACCAGCTCCCAAATCATGACACGAAGACTTCTTATTAATTATGAAAACTTGTCATTAGCTTAGGCTTGTTCCCAACTAGCTCTTGAAACTTAAATTAACCCATTTATATTCATCCAGGTTCTGCCCACATGACTCATTACCTCTCCTCAGTACAGTACATTCAACTTCCTCAACATCTCACCAGTGAATCCCACCTCAGATTCTTCCCAGGGTTCCTATCTCTTTCCAAATATCCCACCTGTCCTCTCCTGCCTAGCTATTGGCTGTTCAACTCTTTATTAAAACAATCATAAGGTGTCATGAGGTAAAACAGCAACACACAGTGTTGCTCGCAGGCAGGTCCACACTATAAGCATGTACTTCCTTCCACACCTTCTGCTATCTAGAGTATCAATTCCCAGCAACCGTTTAGTTATTTTAGCACTACTGAATAATCACCCTGAGGATCTTCCAAGTTCCCATTCTCCCTGCCATGCTACCTTCTGTTTACTTCATGAGACTCAAAAGTCTCTGCTTCCTTCTTGGAGTAAATGTTTTGATTTGGAAGGAATAATAAAAAGGTTATTTATTTAAAAGAAAAACTTACAAATCATTGTCCTAGATAACAGTCCTCTGTGCAAACAGGAACAGAGTCTAGTAGCTGGAAGCGGGAGCCAGAAGCAAGAGAGCTGGTGCAAGCTTTACAACTGCTTTTAGAGTATCAAGTGGGCTGGTATCTTACAGGCTATTGGCTGAAGGAGCGGGATGTGCTCCCACGGCACCAGTCTAACAATGTACAAGTAGATTGTTACAACCCCAGAGAAGCTAAATAACACTGAGGACCCTAAGAGAGTAATACATGGATTAGCCTAGGAAGGGGAAATAGATATGATCTCCTTCATCTAATCACTGATGGAAGCAGGTGCAGAGATTCACAGCTAACTACTAGACAGAGCTCACAGGGCCCAGTCAAAAAGAGGGAAGAGTGATAATATAAGCAGAAAGGTCAAGACCATAATGGAGAAACCCACAGAAACAACTGATCAGAACTAGTGGGAGTTCACTGACTGGTGACTGAAAACTGGGAAACCTGCATGGAATCCATCTAGGATAGCCCCCCTGAATGCAGGTGGCAGTGGGTGGCTTTGGCAGTTTGTGGGGCTGATGTGGGATTCCCCTCTGTATACTGTGAATACCATTAGTTAATAAAGAAGCTGTTTGGGGTCTGTGATAGGGTAGAGCAGAGGTGAATGCTGGGAGAAAGGAGAAGAAGTCAGGAGAAGCCATGGAGTTGCCCCCAGAGACAGACATGCTGAAACCTTGCCAGTAGTCCACGAGCTTCACTGTAAAATATAAAATAATGGAGATGGGTTAATTCTAGATGTAAGAGCTAGCTAGCAATACACTTAAGTAATTGGCCTAGCAGTAATTTAATTAATACAGTTTCTGTGTGGTTATTTCAGGAGTATGGGTGGCCAGGAACCAACAAGCAGAGGGCGGCCTTACTACATGAGGCCACTGTCAGTGTGACCAGGAGCTATTCTAATGAATGGGTTTTTGGAGCCCATTTCTTATTAAGAAATACTTCGTAATACACAGCAAGTCGACAGCTAACATCAAATTAAATGGAGAGAAACTCAAAGTGATTCCATTAAAATCAGGAACAAGACAAGGCTGTCCACTCTCTCCATATCTCTTCAACATAGTTCTTGAAGTTTTGGTATAGCAGTAAGACAACAAAAGGAGATCAAGGGGATTCAAATTGGAAAGGAAGAGGTCAAACTTTCATTATTTGCAAGTGATATGATAGTGTATTTAAGTGACCCCAAAACTCTACCAGAGAACTTGTACAGCTGATAAATACCTTCAGTGATGTAGAAGGATACAAGATCAACTAAAAAAAATCAGTAGCCCTCCTATACACAAATGATAAAGAAGCTGAGAGGAAAATCAGAGAAACATCACCTTTCAAAATAGCCACAAATAGCATAAAGTATCTTGGGGTAACACTAACCAAGGAAGTAAAAGATCTATTTGACAAGAACTTTAAGTCTTTGAAGAAAGAAATTGAAGAGGAAACTAGAAAATGGAAAGATCTCCCATGCTCTTGGATTGGTAGGATCAACATAGTAAAAATGGCAATCCTACCAAAGGCAATCTATAGATCCAATGCAATCCCCATCAAAATCCCAACAAAATTCTTCACAGACCTTGAGAGAGCAATAATCAACTTTATATGGAAAAACAAAAAACCCTAGATAGCCAAAGCAATCCTGTACAATAAAGGAACTTCTGGAGGTATTACCATCCCTGACATCAAGCTCTATTACAGAGCTACAGTACTGAAAACAGCTTGGCATTGGCATAAAAACATAGACATTGACCAATGGAATTGAATTGAAGACACAGATATTAATCCACACACCTATGAACACCTGATTTTTGATAAAGAAAAATGCTTTTACAAAATTAATTGCAAGGCTATTGTATTCACCTTCAGGATTAAATGAATTGAAAACTAGAAATTTTATCCAGGAACTCTCAACTTTTAGAGAATTCTAAACTAAGTTGCCATTCCCACACTCCACCTTACCTGGTCCATCTCTGACAAAACCATGGCATTGGCACTATCGATGACTTCATTAACCAACACTCAGCATATAAGGCCCCTCCCCTGCTACCTCCATTATTAGGAAAACTTCCATAGGTTGGTATTTCATTTCTATTTAGTTCAAAATAACTTTTACTTTCTTTTAAGATTTACTCAATGTGGTCCACGTGTTGTTCAGAACTGTGTTGTGAAGTGTCTAAAATCAAGTTAAAATTGGCCATGGCGAAAAGATTAGGCACATCTTGCCTTCTTATCCCGCAAACACAACTTCAGACCTGGCAGAAAACATAAGCCGAAAAGAGAAAAAGTAAAAACAGTAAAATCTGTCTTTTATTATATAAATTATGGAAATTTTCATCTGTAGCCAACAGGATAGTAAACATGTCCTGCTGAAAGAAACTCTGCTAGGTGCATGTACAAGAGCGTACCAAAATTGTGCAAAATTTCACATGCATCATCTCTTAGTGTCCAAAAGTCTACATCTCAGGATTAGACAAAATTCAGTTGTGGTGACCCCAAAAGTATTATGCAGTAAATGTACAGCCAACAATCTATTGGACAATCCACAGTAGTCTATATGTAGACTCTACCTGGAGAACCTGTTTTGCAGAATTGCGGGCATATCTGCCCTTGGATAAGTCACTATCAATTCTGTAAAAATCTTGTGAAATCATGGCATCTCTCCCTTCTATAGTATCCCAGCAGTGTATCAACCTGACTTTTCATAGGGCAACCAGAAACCTCCTCTCACACCGTGAAGTCATGGTGTGAAAAGGATTCGGTCAAGTCCTTGTTCTCACAGACAAAATCTACATAAAAATATTTCCCCACAGACTTTCTTTATTGACAGTGGTCACTGATGATAAAGGAGTCTCGCACAAGAGGTAGTATTCTGCTCTAACAGAAGACCCAGGAAGGTGTGATCCACTGGTCTGCTGCTCTGACTTAACAGTCTGCTAATATTCTGTAGTTGGTTTCAACTAACTTAGGACCATAGCCCAGGAAACTGTTTATACAGGAAAAAGGTCTAAGTCACTAAAACTAGCTTCAGAGAGAAAAATTCTCACCTTGGCACCCTGCTAGAGTCAGAAGCAGGGTCCCCAGAAAAGATTCCTTTTAACTCAAACCAGCTAAAGCTACTAAAGCAAATCAAGCCCTAGGGTCAGTATAGCTATCAAAGCTGTGTTCCCAGCAGTAGGAGAACTTCCCAGCCATGCCCCTCAGAGACATACAGTGCCTCCTTCCCAGATCCACTGGTTTCTTATGACTCTGAGAAAATGCATGCTTCATAATATTGTTACCGCCTATGGGACTGTTAACTTGTCTGTACACTTGGTGACTTTTATGCCTGATGCCCTTATGCCCCCCTTCTAACTCTCTTTTTACCCTGGTGCCCTTATGCGCTTAGCCCTTACCCTTATGTCTTATACCTTATACCTTATGCCCCGATGCTGCTGCTTCTTCTTTTCCCTTCTTTCATCTTCCCCCAAGAAATAAAGAAACATGCAGGAAAATCGTGCCTAAGTCCGTCAGTTTTTCTACCCCTGGATCCCATTCCCAAGCCCGTCTTCACTTGTTGTCTAAGTCCTACTTTGAACCCTAAGAAAATGCTGAAGTCAGTACTCAGTAGCTCTCGATATCCAATGGGTTTTTTTTTTCTGATTTAGAAATTAAGAAATTAAGCAAATAAAGAAAAGTGGAATTGTTCTGATCATAATTTTTTTATTTTCTTTTCATTATTTTTATTGCGCTATACATTTTTTTCTCTGCTCCCCTCCCTTCCTCCCCTCTCCCCTTCTACCTTCACCCATGGCCCCCATGTTCCCAATTTACTCAGGGGATCTTGTCTTTTTCTCCTTCCTATGTAGATCCATATATGTCTCTCTTAGTGTCTGTTGGAAGAGGTTGTTCCTTTGTTCCCAACTGCCCAGACTCAAAATAATCACACAGAAACTATATTATTTGCAATACTGTTTGGTCAAGCTCTTAATCATATTTTTAGCTAGGTCGTATATACTAAACTAACCCATCTCCATTAATCTGTGTATCGTCATGTGGTTGTGGTTTACCAGGTAAAGTTCTGTCTGGCATCCACGGGCCCGAATGGCTTCTCACTAACTCTGCCTATTCTCTCTATATATATATCTCTCTTTCAGCCTGGCTATATTTTGTTAAGTCACTGGTCAAAAGCAACTTATTTATTAGCCAATAAAAGCAACAGATATACAGAAGGACTTCCCACACCAAGAGTCTTCTTTGTTGTCTAGGCTATCTGGGTTTGTGAACTATAGACTGGTTTTCCTTTACTTTATACCTAAAAGCTACTTATGAGGGAGCACATATTATATTTGTTTTTCTGAGTCTGGGTTACCTTATTCGATATTTTTTTTAATATCCATCCATTTGCCTTCAAATTTCAAGATGTCATTATTTTTTACTACTGTGTAGTACTCCATTGTGTAAATGTACCACATTTCCTTTATCCATTCTTTGGTTGGGGGTATATAGATTGTTTACATGTTTTGGCTATTACAAATAATGCTGCTATGAACATAACTGCGCACAAGTCCTTGTGGGAAGATTGATCATCCTTTGGGTGCATACCCAACAGTGGTATTACTGGGTCTTGAGGTAAATTGTTTCCTAATTTTCTAAGAAGAACTTGGGAATACATAATGAACATAAAGGGTACCTGAATAGAGGAGAAAAACAAGCAAATGAGGGAAAAATTAAGTCAAACACATTATTTTTTTATATCCATCCATATGCCTGCAAATTTCAAGATGTCATTATTTTTTACTACTGTGAATTAATCTAAGATTGCCTTCTTCTTCACCCTCTACAGTTGATGATTCCACAGCTTTGAATAATCGTACTTCTGAGAACTCCTCTGTCAACTTCTTTTCTTGGCCACTGTGACCAATGAGGACTTGAACCAATCCCTCATCTCTGTCTGCACTGCCTCAGTAATTTCCTGGGTGGCCCACCACACCCATTCTTGTCCCCTTCTGGTCAAAAATCGGAGCCAACTTTACATCTTACTACTTAAAGTTTTTCGATTGTTTCCAGAAATTCGGGGATAAAGTTTACAATTCTTAAACTAAACCCCAGAGAGTACCTATTCAACCTCCAGAAATTTCTCCTAATTTCCATGCCTATTCCACATGGCCTGATCCTTCAGTGATTCTCGATTCAGAAAATTTTAAAGTTTAGTGAGAGATCATGGTCAGTTTTTTGAGTCTACTCAATAAAGAATCCTAAACCAGACCCAACCCTGATATTTACATGGCTTATGGTTAAAAGCATATGACAAATGTCAAAATGTTAGAGTTAACTTATCAAGCTTGCAACCGATGAAACAAAATACATTCTGTCCTCTGCCCTTTATTATAAGATGGAAGGTCATCTAAATTTAGGTTTACAGATTCTCGTTCCATATCCTGGCTCCATCTGACTCAGGAAGGATCCTGTATGTGTGCCATACCCCTTTTGGCTGAGCTCTGCTCACTCAAGTGCCTTCAGTGTGTTAAAGAGCAAGCATCCCTTCAGCCTGCATTGCCTGCATTGCCGGCATTGTCGGCATTGCCTGCCTCCAAACAGAAGCCCCGTAGGTGAATATTCCAGCTTCACCTGTGGTGAAGGTTTTGCTAGTGAAGAAAAAAAGAGATCTATACCAATCCCAAAAGAACATATGGGGCTATTTGGGTAGGAGAGTCTGAACCCTAAGCACTCAAACATAGTTTATAGCAAAGCTTCTTAATGTGCAGTTCTGACAGCCCAACAACTGATTATGAAGACCACAAGAAATTTGACAATGAAAAGTTTCTGAACAGGCAATGACCAAAAATTAATTTACACACACACACACACACACACACATATGTATATATATACATATATATATACATATACATACATACACACAACAATAAAAAATGAGGTGTCTTAACTAGGGTTTCTATTGCTGTGATAAAACACCATGACCATAAAATAGCTTGGGGAGGAAAGGGTTTATTTCAGTTCATAGCTCTTGGCTCTGGTCTAGTCCATCTTCTTATCAATAAAGACTCTTTCTCAGCCTATTTCTGAACTCTACTGTTGTGTGACACATGATATGAATTAACATTAGTAAATAATATTAGAATTCCAAATCCACATTTGCCCCAGCCCACCAACCAAGGTCAGGAGGTTATCTCACAAATTATTACCACAGGAACCACTAAACCTTGTTAATTTACTGTTATTTGATAAACTGTGTCATGGTGGAAAGACACAACACATTCATATATGTTTCTGGCATGTTTTACAATAAATTTCAGGACTCTTTTATTTGTTTAACAGCCTTAAAATGTTTTATACTGATTTTTAGGTGCTGTTTCTATGTATTTTGAAGCTTCAAAGCTAAGGGCCTACAAAGGAAAAATTCACCTGGGTTCATCACTGATAATTACTGTCCTGTACCCTATAAATAAAGAATCATCCTTTCATGTATAAATTAGGATTTGGGGCTGAAAGTGCTATTTCAAAATTATAACTGAATGAAGCAAATTTGTTTCAAAATGAAACAAAATCCCAAATACTCATGGGTTAAGTAAGAAAATGAAGTTTTGTCCTCTGCATCTGTAAAGCAGGAGAGGTCTTCCCCTGGCATGACTTTATAAAGGAACACAGAGAAAACATCCATACCTGCACTCTATCCTAGGACAGGGCCCTGCAGGGCGTGTGAATTCTTTCCTCCCTCACAAACTGTCTCTTCCAGCACCAGGAGCCCAGCAGCAGCAATAGTTAAACCCTCCTAGGTTCAAACTCCACAGACAAAAGAAATCTGGGTCCTAAACAGGCTCACCAAAACTATTTCCCATGGAGTTGCTTAGGTCATGAGTATCAACTCTTTCTATCAAGCATAGGGAAGAGTGTGTGTGTGTGTGTGTGTGTGTGTGTGTGTGTGTGTGTGTGTGTCTGTGTGTGTGTGTGTGTCTGTGTGTGTGTGTGTAAATGTAGACTCTTTAAAGCATATAGATTGAGGGTTACAAAACACAGAAAATATGACTTACGCATAGACACAGTGCAAAGTCTGAGCCTCATACTGTACCCTCTCCTGGAAAAACATCTGAGAAACATGTATACATATTAAAGGAAATATGTGAAGAGAGGGCAATGGCCACTGAGTAAACATTTCATGCTACAACTGGCTCTCTGAGCTGTGACAGAGAACTTGGACATCCTTAGATCTGAGCTGGAAACGCCTGTGCCATGTGGAACCAAGGCAACAAAAATATTTCGCCTTTTTCTTTTTGTGTCCTCAACCCAATGGGAGATGGTCTCCCAAGCAAGAAAGGCTAATACAAAACAAGGATTGGTCAGCCTGGTTGGCAATTGCTTGTACTCAGAGCAGTGGGAGCTAGGGTAGCAGTTTGGGAGCAGAAAGGCTCTTGAGTAACCAGAGTCCCTGAGGGAGGTGGACTCCAGGACAGAGGCAAACTTCACTCAGCCCTGTTAACACTAATCACCATCAGTGACCTGTACGAAGGGCTCCACTTCAGGGTCAGGGTCAAGGACTCTGTCCTGGATCATTCCTGATCAAAGAGCGAGAAAAGCTGTCCATATCTGCCCAAAGCCAAAGCCACGTTTACACACAGGATTTCTCTCAGATGCCAGCTGGTTGGCAAAGTCACCTTTTAAAATATAGTTTGGGGGGACTATTATGTATTCAGTCTGATTAAATATACCATCTTTTGTTTTAGAATTAATTTGAGTTAAACTAGTCTTGGCTAATGGTGGCCAGGATTCTAGAGGATGGCCGATTGTTTGCGTCTGATAAAGACATTATTAGCATTGAGTAGCCAACTGACAAAATGCATCAGATCAGATGGAACCCTGAGTGCCTCATGAAATAACATCTTTAAGTGATTCTCCATACAAGATAGGCCTTTAAAGCTCAATTGAAAGCACTGTCATGAAAAGAAGAGAAAGAAACAAAACAGTGTCAGAAGTTCAGGCAGATGTTTCCAATGTTCTTTGGGCTGTGATGTGGGAGTGATTTCTTATTAATAAAGAAACTGCCTAGACCCATTTGATAGGCCAACCCTTAGATAGGCGGAGAAAACAGAACAGAATGCTGGGAGAAAGAAGCTGAGTCAAGGAGTCGCCATGATTCTCCCACTCCAGGCAGACGCAGGTTAAGATCATTCCTGGTAAGCCAGCTCGTAGGCTACACAGATTATAAGAAATGGGCTAGTCCAGGTGCGAGAGTTAGCCTAGAAGAGGCTAGATAGATATGGGCCAAGCGGTGTTTAAAAGAATACAGTTTCCATGTAATTATTTCGGGTAAAGCTAGCCATGGGGGCGGCCGGGTGCCGGGGACGTAGCCCGCCGCTCCTATTTCAACAGAGTGGTGCCCAACATAGATTATTAGAAATGGGCCAAGCGGTGTTTAAAAGAATACAGTTCGGTGTAATTATTTCGGGTAAAGCTAGCCATGGGGGCGGCCGGGTGCCTGGGACGCAGCCCGCCACTCCTATTTCAACAGGGCTGTAATCGAAAGTATTAATTACAAGGCTTGCTTAGGCTCTGTGAGTACTGTTCATTAGCGTTACTTGCATTACCTATCTCTGTATTTTGCTGGCTGCCCTGTGAGACAAACCTCCACAGTGCTGAGACAGTAGTTTTGTTTGATCACTTCGTGTCTGAAAAAAAAGGCTATTGTTAAAATAGCAGATATCGATAGTCTGTGTGACTCCAATGCCCCATCAAATATGTATTTCAAAAATCTTTCTATGATTTTCTAAGAATTTCATGAATGCAAGAAGTAACGATACATGTGAGAAAGTACTAGTGGTCATTTAACCCAGCAGCCAAAGCTATGAAGCAAACAGAAAGAAAAGTGTTCATCTCCAATTAATACAGAGGTTCTAAGGCTCAGGGAACATTATAGAAGAGGGTCTAGAAAGATTTTTAAGAGTCAAAGAGTCAAAGGACCAGTATGCTATGAGATAGTATCTTCTATATATGACAGGAAATTGCACTGATAAAATCTCAATTATATGATTACCTCAACAAGACCTATACAATGACACTACCTGACTTTCCAGAATGAATGGGAGAAATCTGACAAGGTTATGCCCATGCATGAAGATTTACAGGCAATTCATAGCTCCTAAAAGTGGAAGAATCAGTCATCTCTGTGGACAAGCCCCTTCCATAGGTCACCCAGTCCCAAGTGGTCACCTCTAAACATATGCACACAATATATATACACTAAATGAACTTGGCAGGGTGTGTACGTGTGTGTGTGCTTGCGTGTGTGCATACGTGTGTGTGTGTGTGTGTGTGTGTGTGTGTGAATATTTTTTTAAGAAAGGTCATGAATTTTGAGAAGGGGTACATGGCAGGAGTTGAAGCAGGAAGAGGATGGGAAAGGATGTAAATATAGAAGTCGTGTATGAAATTCTCAAAAGAAAAGTATAAAAAGGGTGGTAAAGCCCTTGAAATCTTTTCTTCTAGCTTTTTTGAAGCATTCAGCACATTATTGCTAGCCAACATCACTCCATTGTGCAACACCACACTGGAACTTCTTATTTCTCTCTAATTTTGTAACCACTAACCAGCCTTTGCCCATTCCTCATTTCCCCGTCCTTCCCAGCCTCTATAATCACCATTCTGCTCTCAACTTCAATGCAGCTTTATTTTACATTCCGTACATCAGTGAGTCACACAGTGCTTACGTTTATGGCTCACTCAACATGAGACTTACAGCTCCAGACACACTGTCGTAACTATCATGACTTTAGCATGCTTAACACTGCATAGTAATACTCTGTTTCTTTATCTACTCGCCGGTTGATTAACATGTTCCTTTTTCAATTCCTTATTACTGTGACTCGTGCTGCAATGTAAATAGAAGTATAGATGTCTCCTCAGCCTGCTGACATCATCTTAGGTACCTGTTTCTACTTCTGGGCATGCAAGGCTACTTGGTAGTTTTGGTTTACTTTTCTAAGGAATCTCCATACATTTCTATAATAACTAATATCCTTGTGAGCACTTGTTACTGATTAGTGGTTACAAAATTGCTTAGGAAAAGACATTCCAGTGTACTGTTGCACAATGGGGTGTCCAGAGATAGCAAAATATGCTGAATACTTCGAAAATCTAGGTACCTTGTAACCAAAAAGTCTGTTACCTTGTTGCCTGTCTTTTAGAATAACAATTTTCACTGGGGTAATGTGAAATTTTACTAGGGTCTGGATTTGGGTTTCCCTGATGATTGGTGATGTTAAACAACATTTTACAAAACTATTCAAATCTTTCTTTGAGAAATATTTACTTAAGTCTGTTGTCCGTTTTCTAATGAGTTTGCTTTTCTGCTACTGAGCCTTTGGACTTCTTTATATATCCTGGGTATTAGCATCTAGGTAGCTGTGTAACAGTGTGTAAATGTTTATCACGGGCAGTGGTGGCGCGCGCCTTTAATCCCAGCACTCAGGAGGCAGAGGCAGGCGGATCTCTGGGAGTTCTAGGCCAGTCTGGTCTACAGAGCTAGTTTCAGGACAGGCTCCAAAGCCACAGAGAAACCCTGTCTCGAAAAACAAAAA
>NC_022012.1:60686649-60687914 GCF_000317375.1 Microtus ochrogaster
AGCCTGTCCTGGAACTACCTCTGTAGACCAGGCTGGTCTCGAACTCACAGAGATCCGCCTGCCTCTGCCTCCCAAGGACTGGGATTAAAGGCGTGCACCACCACCGCCCGGCTTATGTCTTGTGATCTTGAGATCTTTTTTAAAAATATGTTATTTTCCTGCTTCAATGTCCTAAAGCATTTCCCTACATTTCCTTCAAGTTCTTCCATTTAAGTCTTTAATCCACTCTGAGTTGTTTGTTTCTCAGCTGGGAAACAGAAACATGCTTTTACTTTTCTTCATTTATTTTATGGCTATTCAGTTTTCCCAGTATTATCTATTATCCTTTTCCTGATGTGTGTTCCTAGCACCTTTGTCAATAATAAATTAGATATTATTAATTGGATATATATAATACATGGTTTTAATTCTATGCCCTCTATTCTAATCTACTGGTCTATAAAAACTTCTGCTTCTTACAATACCATAATAAATTGGCTACTATGACTTTGTTGTACATTTTATATGCTTCCTGTTGTGGCTTTTGTGCAAGAGATCTTTAATTATTCAGTTTCACTTGTAGTTCAGTAGACATTTGAGTTTCTTTCTGAAAAGAATATATTGGTGTTTTGATGGGGATTACACGGAACCTTGGGTAGAATGGACATTTTAACAATATTGTATCAAAAGAGCCATGAGTCCAAATATTTTGCTTTTTATCCCCTTCAATTTCTTTCATCATTGTTTTATGTTTTCTACTGTATGTGTCTTTCATTTATTTAAATAAACTTATTCATAGAAGTATATCTGAGATTATTTTCTTGGTAACTGCTAAGGTTAGAGAATTTGCTCAAAATGTGACTTATCAAGCATCTATTTACAATTATTGACCTTCCACATCAATTGTCAAACCACTAATTATAGTAATCTCTGCTATCTACAAGACAAAAAATTTTAGTAAATATGTTATTAACACCATATACCAATTTGGTGTGTCAGAAAATACTCGTATCTTAAATGTGCAGGTGAATTACTCCAAACTAAATACTCTTTTAGAAGACATATGGAATGTGATAGTAGCATCCCTGTTTTATGGGAGAATACATTAAATGCTGAAAACATTTGATGTTTGCCCAAAGCTGGTAAGTAGAGCATACAGAAATCTGGATAAGGCCACATATCTTGAGACTACTGGAGTTACATGATTAAAAACTTCAAGACCAGACCAGCCTGGTCTACAAGAGCTAGTTCCAGAACAGGATCCAAAAAAAAAAAAAAAAAAAAAA
>NC_022012.1:60688014-60696491 GCF_000317375.1 Microtus ochrogaster
AAAAAAAAAAAAAAAAAAAAAAAAAAAAAAAAAAAAAAAAAAACCTTCAAGACCACTTATGATTGAGTACTTATTACATTCATCTTTCTGGGTCTGGGTTACTTCACTCAATATAATGTTTTCTAGATGCATCCATTTGCCTGCAAATTTCGAGATTATTTTTTTTCCATTGTGTAGTGCACCATTGTGTAAATGTTCCACATTTTCTTTTTCTATTCTCCAGCTGAGGGGTTGTTTCCAAGTTCTGGTTTTGACAAATAATGCTGCTATGAACATAGTTGAGCACATGTCCTTGTGGTATGATTGAGCATCCTTTGGGTATATACCCAAAAGTAGTATTGCTGGATCTTGAGGTAGATTGTTTCCTAATCTTCTGAGAAATTGCCATGCTGATTTCCAAAGTGGCTGTACCACATATATTCACTCATAAGTGGCTTTTAGACATAAAGCAAAAACCACACCAGCCTACAATTCACAATTCTAGATAACCTAAGACAACAAAGAGGACCCTAAGAGAGACATACATGGATCTAATCTACATAGAAAGTAGAAAAAGACAAGATCTCCTGAGTATATTGGGAGCATGGGGATCATGGGGATCATGGGAGAGGGTAGAAGAGGGAAGGGGGGAAGGAAGGGGAGCAGAAAAATATATAGCTCCATAAGAACAATTTTTAAAAACTTCAAGACCAACATTACCAGAAAAAGAAGCATAAAACACTAGACATTTTCTAGTTCAAGTTTCGCTGCACTCGCTGGCTGTGCTGTCAGGTTTGAACTTCTGAATTTCTGATCTTTCAGCCTTCACTGCCCGGATCGGATTTCCCATCCCTCTCCCACCTGACGCCCTAGATAACTGACTTCCTTGTTCCTGGCCACGTTGAACCACTAACTCCCTCATCTCCATTCCTTGGTTCTGAGATCACTGGCTTAATTCAGTCCTGATTTCAGTCTAGTTCTCTCTTCACCCCTTTTGGCCCAGCCCAACCATGCTGTTGCCCACAGAAGTGCATCACAGACACTCCGAGGGAAAGAATTCATTCCTCATTGAAGTCATTTCAGTTATTCACAAAATCTGCCTACCAGGCGACTGTTTTGACGCTGGCTTTCGGGGTCACTCCAGGATTAAGCAATGCCTTTTGTTGGTCAAGAGAGAAAGCCCTTCTAATTCTTGGTCACATGCCAATACTTTCTTAGCCACGGCAGCAGCCATTACTTCATGCATGATCTGTTCAGCCTGCTTAAGACAGTATTCAGATGTACAAGGTGAAAAATCATTTTCTCATTCACCTTTCTACCCTCTATTTTGAAGTCTCAAATGATTTTAACTAATGAATCTTAGCATAGTTAAATTGACTTCTTAAAGATGTTTAAATTTCTTCAAACAAAAGAACTAGACGGGTCTTCTTACTATCATCAATCTAAAGAGTCATGGAGATCCTTTATCATAGTGTCATTATAGTACTATCAACCCTAAAAGTCAAATTAAATTGCAATATATTTGAGGTTCCTAGTTCTATCAGGACTACCCACCTGGGAGAAGAGGTCAACTGTGATATCTACAAACCCAAGGTATCCCTGAAGAGTACCACTGTGCCCATAAGGGCTTCTGTCACTGAACATGACCCCAATTAGCATTACTCAAAACATCGGAATTATCCTCTACACTCTATAATGAAAAAGCTTCCAACCAGAATACAAAATATATAATTTGTGCTAAGCACAGATAAAAGATCTAGATACAAACAGCAAACAGGTTTCATAAAGAAAGTATACAACAACAAAAAAATCATGGACTACAAAACCTCTTCTAGATTAAAAAAAAAATTGAAGGTCACTGTGCCGTGATCCCTATGTTCTACACAGGTTGTATTTAGTGCCATGAGTGACCATTCATGGTTGAAACATTTTTCTCCATGTGAGACCTTCTGCTTTCATCCTTTATGCTGCCCAAAGACCTTACCTAGAACTCACTAATCAAATAACGGTGCTAGCCCAAGAACTGAATGATATAGAACACTAAGTTCACTCCCCTAGGCTTATAATTCAAAATCACTGAGCCCTAGATTTGCAGAACACTGCTCCAGCTGGAACCTGTAAAGAAAGCACGATGCTTTTACGTCAACAAGACTGGACAAGTGAAAAGTATCTCCAAATTATCATCAAACGTGCCAGTGGTTTTCAGAACAAGGAACAAAAAGAGGGTTTGACTGGAGGGATGTTAAAACAAGTATCTACATTTTCCTGGTTGTCTCACTTTCTGGAACTACTTGGGGTCAACTGGTTACTTCTTGTACCTGGCCCTTGAATTTTTAAAATATTTTACTAGTCCTTTGACAAATTTATGTAATGTGTTTTGATCATATTCACGATCCTTGCCCTTCAGCTCTTCCCAGGTCTACTTCATCTCCCTATCCACGTAACTTTAAGTTCTCTCTCTTTTTTGTAAACCTGTAGTGTTGAGTTTGTGTTGCCCAACTACTCTTGGGTTTGGAGCCTGTTGTTGGGTATGATCAACCTGCCAGAGGTCACATGATCAAAGAAAACTGGTTCTCCCTCTCCTGAAGCTATCAAATACCAAGAGCTTCTCAACTAAGGAGGAACTTTATACCCACCCACCTCCTCTGTGCTAGCATTTTGTCTGACTTGAGCTTTCACAGATCTTGTGTATGCTGTGGGATCATAGATAGACCTTGCTATGTCTAGGACTAGTTTCCCTGAAGTCACCCACCATCTCTGTCTCTTATAATCTTCCTGTCCTCTTCCGTAAAGATAGCTGAGCCTTGGGGTAGGGGTGTGACAAAGGTTTACCATTTAGGACTGAGCACTCTGCGATCACTTCTTCTCTGCCTATTGACAAGTTGAGGGTCTCTGTTAGTCACCATCTACTTCAAGTTCAATTACAACTACAGGGAGTGAACTTAGTGTCCTATATTATTCAGGTCTCAGGCTAGCACCGTTATTTGACTAGTGAGTTCTAGGTAAGTTCTTTGGGCAGAATAAAGGGAGAAAGTAGTAGGTCTCACATGGAGAAAAATGTTTTGACCATGAATGGTCATGCATGGCTCTAAATACAACCTGTGAAGAACATAGGAAACATATCATAATGACCTTCAATTTTTTTAAAATCTAGAAGAATATGTGTGGTGCATATATGCAATAATCTTCTCTGGTGAGGGTTAAGAGATGAGCTGATCTATGGATATGAAAATAAATCATAAGGAGTCATCTTAATACAAATATCTACTTGGCAGAATAGTAGTTACAGGTTCTTCTCTAGTCTATCTATGACCTATCCAGTCACAAGTTCTTTTCTCTGTTAACAGCGCCAAGTATAGGTTTCCTCTCAGGGAATGGTTGGTAAGGCCCATAACTTTTGTGACACTATTGCACCAGTGGGCGTATCTTCTCAGGCTAGTCATCATGGCTACTCCTAGAGTTCACAGACGGATGATATTTGTTAGTAACTTTTAGCATGCATAAAACATTCTAGCACTACTAAAACTAGTAAGGAAAAAGTTTCCAGGTGCCAATTTGACCCTTGCATTTTTGCTTGTCACGTATGTGTTCTCTAGGGTTTAATAGCTCCATCTCTAGATAATGATTCAACAAAGATTTGAAGGCCTACCACTGGAATACACACTTCTCTTAGGCCCTGCAACAAGGCAACAAGGACCCTCTCCTCATACGTTCCCTGCATATGGCTACCTGCTTGTGGTGCCTGATGGAGCTCCTGCCAGAGTAAAAAATAATCCAATTTTCAGGGCTAGCATGTCACCCTGTACAGCTTGAAGCACATGCAAGGACAGATCTCCAACCAACATTTTGTTCTGACTAGAAGGACTATTGATATGGGAGGCCTCACCCTTTCAGAGGAATGGATGGGGGGGGGGTGAGGAGAAGATGGAGGGTAGGGAGAGGGGAGGGGGGAACTACCATGGTTGATATGTAAAATGAAAAAAAATAACTTTTAAATTAAAAAAAAACTTTTTAAAAAGACTAGAATATGGAGCAGATCTCTTTTAGGTCATTTTTACAAAAATGGCCCAGAAATCCAAAGCTTTTGTATCTGTTGACAGAGCTTCAACCCTATGGCCTGTGCCCTATGACCAAAGCTTTTGACCAGAACTGAACCTTGCTCAGCTACAAAAAAAAAAAAAAGTGCCTTATCTGCATAGCCTGTACTTGCATATGAGAGATTACATCACTGGAAACTATGACAACAACTCACATGAACTTCCTCAAACTGCACAGTGGTCAGGAGCACATGCTATGAATCACATGCTGATACGCTGCACACAGCAAAACTAACCTTAACCAAACAGTTCTTCTCCAAAGAAAAGCCACCCTGCTTGCCTGTTAGCCATTGCCCTGCTGCTGCCTAACCTGATGCCTCTCCCACTGTTCCTCCAGAATCCAGCTGCCCAGCGATCTTCCCTTCCACCACAGGGGCGGTTTGGTTCTATTTTCTTCAGTGTGTCTTCGCATCACTCCAAGTACCTCAGTCCTGAGAATGTATGTTCCTACCTCTGAAGGACTGTGCCGTTCAGACCGCAAGAAAAGACAGAAAGAGCTGGTAGTTAAACAAAATAGAAAATGAGGTGCTATGCCAATAAAATACAGTAATACATTGTAAGCTGGAGAATAAAAAGTAATGACTATCATATTAGTTGGCACACATAGCTGTCTGTGTGTGGAGTGTTGTATGGGGATATTTTAGCCAGTTTTTAATTATATTTTCTGGATTTTCGGCAATAGATATACAAGGCTTTTAAGAACTCTAAACACATACAGCAAAGAGAATTTCTGTCTTTAAAAAAAAGGAAGCCTATCCTGCGCCCTAATTATCAGAACCCAAACCAGTATGACAGATACTTTTTAGGAGGAAACATACTTCCCATCTTTGTGGTGGCTATTCTTGGTTGTCAAGTTGACTACATCTGGAATTAACTAAAGTCCAAAAATGGAGAGCACATCTGTGATGGATTTTGCTTAATTTGAAGTAGATGGATTCACTTCTAATCCAAATCTCTGAGGTAAGAAGGCACACACCTTTAATCCAGGTCTTGAGGTGGGGGAAGACACACCTTTAATCCGTGACATACGTTCTCTTGGAAAACTACATAAGGACATAGAAAAGGGAGGCTTTTTCTCTTTACCTGTTTGCTCTCACCTTGCTAGCAAATCCATTCATTCACTGGCCTTAGAGCCGACTTCCTCAGGACTCCCAGGTGTACTAAAGACCAGCTGACACATCCTGCCTGGTGAAGTGAACAGCTACTGGGTTTTTGGACTTTCCATTCACCACCAGCCATTGTTGAATGAGCTGGACCACAGCCTATTGTAGTAAAAGGAGCAGCGGGCCTCTTCCCGACGCCTGGCTCCCAGCTGCCTCAGAAATAATTACACAGAAACTGTATTCATTTAAACATTGCCTGGCCCATTAGTTCTAGACTCTTTTTGGCTAACTCTCACATCTTGATTCAACCCATTTCTAGGAATCTGTATGTCACCACGAGCTTGTGGGAAAGATTCAGCATTTCTGACCTGGTGAATGGTTCCATGGTGGCTCTCTCTGACCCTGTTTTCTTCCTCCCAGAATTCAGTTCTGTATTCTCCACCCATCTAAGGGCTGCCCTATCAAAGGCCAAGGCAGTTTTCTTTATTCAACCAATGAAAGCAACACATAGAAAGAAGACCCTCCTACACCAGCCTATAAGGCATCCTAATAAATCCCCTTTATATAGAGAGATTTATTCTTACTCTAAATTATCCTACAAATAAAATCTTCTTCCACTAGTCAAAAGCATCCAGCATTTGTCCTTACAGCAATTTGTCCAGCCAAATGTTTTGCATGTTTTAACTAGTGAGATCCTTTTATTCCTTAAGATGATGTTTAGATTTATTGTTCTAAAATTTCCCTGAAACCATAGTCATAGTCATAAATAAATATATAAAACATAAATAAATAAATAAATAGCAACAGTGAGAGCTCCTAGTCATTTATTTCAAGTTCACCTTCTGAATGTTTTCTATTAATTACAATCAGCAGTTGCCCATAGATCTGAGAACAGAATTTAAGGGCTAACAGAATGCCAGCTTCTTGGGGCATTGCCATGAGGTTTTATTTTAGGCCTTTTATTATTCAAAAGGAATTTGTATATAAGGGAAAGGATGCAGATTATAAGAGGCAACCAAACAAATGCCCTACCAGACTGAGTCTATCAGTTATCAGTTCCTGAACTGAAAAACTCCTTTGGAAATCCTGAGGCACTATAAATTTTGTTCCGTTCTGCTTCACCTTTAGCCACAAGAATGGCAGTGTCTGGACTAGAAAAGGAAGACAATGTGCTCTGGGCAGGTCACACAGCTCATGCGCAGCCAGGCATGTGAGGCAGGGCTAAAACAATGAGAACTTCTTTTCCAATGGTTTGCAAATTCCTTCAGGTTTAGATTTCCACAGTTTATAATCACCAGGGCGTGGCCCCATCGGTTTAGAAGATGGTAACTGGAGACTCGCAGCCATCAGTTTTGTGTGGGCACAACACGCTGAAGAATCTGTGAATGCTGACATGAGGCCTTACCTTCCAAGGCTCTCTCTGAAAGAGACTGTCCCATAAATTCTTCACTGAATACTTTTCCCTCTCCACAATGGACCCTTGAATTATGGGGTTACTTAGGGAATGGAGCCACCTCACAAGTGAAACTACTAATGTATGATTTGGAATGATTAGAAATGGTTTCAATGTAATCCAGAAAGAAACATTTTTCAAAACATTCATCCATGTGTCTTGTTGGATGTTCTAACAACAACAAAAAGGGTTGTTCTAGGAACTGAAACCCTTTCCAGTACAGGGCATAGCTCTAATAGGAAGTGGGGCTCTTCCTAATATTGACAGCAGCAAGAAGCAGGGCCTCTTCTAGTTGGCAGCCTTCGACTTGTAGCAATGTGATATTTTCTTTCCCAGATAAATGAGGCTTTTTAAATAAAGTTTTCACTCTCATGGTTACCAACTGAGTGTATTTTCCATTAGACTATCAAAGGTAAGACTCAGATAAGCCATAAGAGCTTCTTTGAATAATTTTAATAATCAGCACAGTTTGCTGACACTTTCTTAAACTGTTAAATAGTTCCTAGTAGGATGGGGGAAGATGGCAATTGGATAAGGGGAAGGAGGGGGAACTGGAGCTAGAATGTAAAATAAAAAATATATATACAAAAAAAACTTGCTCAATAAAAATTTTATAACTCATGAAAGGAGAAAGGGAGCAGAAAGAACACAGCTTCTAAAATATCTTCTAATGACCTTCCCTGCTACGATGCCGCCCTATGTAAACCCCTTTTCCAGATCCATGGGTTGAACATGGTGAGTTGTTTCTAGTGATCGTAAGACAAAGTCTTATTGTGGAGCTTTAGATGAGACAAGAAAAGCTGTGGTTTCCAACTTGCTTGTAACCTCCCTTTCTGTCTGCCTCCTCTTGTGTGCTTGGTCTTATGAAACAATTTTTCATGTTACAAGCTGTCCTGTGGAAAAGTCATAAAGCAAGGAACTGTGGGTAACCCCTAGCTCAAACTGCGCATGAAACAGAGGTTCTCAAACTGGCATCCCTCAAGGAGCTGAACTTGGCTAGGATGATGGATGGCTAGGGAAGCAGATCTTGTACCGGGAGATTCCTCAACAAATTCACAGCCCCAAGCTGTATTGTCTGGCAGATTTTTAGAGGATCAGGAGTCAGGGGACCTGATTCAATTTCTCACCTACAGAAACTGAGCTAATAAATAAATGTAATTTGAAGAAACAAAGTGCTGGAGTCATTTGTTACTCAGGGTATACAACTATACTGTTGTGTCTAAGGAAGTATATGTAGTTTTCTCTACCACACGGCTAGAGATGGCTTGGCCTTACTAACTAGCTATTAAGGGGGAAAAAAGCCACTGCTAAGAGAGATTTGTTGAAAACCAAGGTAACCCAAGTGAATAACTTATTTTGTCATGATTTGTTTTGTTTGTGAATCAGGGTCTTGTTATACAACAGGTTCACCTTGACCTAATTTTCTTGTGTCAGCTTCTCAAACATACACAACCAGGCCTGTGTAACAGTGGAGAATTTGCCTCTCTGCAGTTTAATTTTTTCAACTTCAGCATAAACCTCAAATTAATTGGGAAGATTAATTTGTCATGGAATGATCTTTTTGTACACTGTGAATATGTGTCTTTCCCAAAGCACCTTTTGATTGGTTTAATAAAATAGCTGACTGGCCAATAGCTAGGCAGGAAGAGATTGGGTGGGAGGGCCAAACTGAGAGGACACTGGGAAGAAGGGAAGAGTCAAGGAGAGTTGCCAGCCAGATGTGACAGAAGCAGGAAATAAATATGCTGTGTTGAAAAAAAAATACCACCCTTATGGTAGAGCTTAGATAAGAAATATGGGTTACAAGCGGGAGGGAGTTCCTTTGTTTCTATAGCCTGCCTGCAA
>NC_022012.1:60702379-60711071 GCF_000317375.1 Microtus ochrogaster
GAGGGGGAGAAGGGTTGGAGGAGGGGGGAAGGATGGGAGGAGGGGGAGGGAAATGGGAGGCTGGGAGGAGGTGGAAACTTGTTTTTTTTCCTTTTCTCAATAAAAAAAAATAGTCTTTTAAAAAATCAAAAAAAAAAGAAATATGGGTTAATTTTAATTAAAAGAGATAGTGATAAGTCTAAGCTATTAGTCAAGCATTTATCATTAATAATAAGTCTCCGTGTGGTTATTTGGGGAACGAGCTAACAGGACAAAGCTGACTGCCAGAACTCAAAGAAAATCCACCCATATTAATCGAAGTTTGTACTTGATCTTTCTTTGGACTGGCAGCTCTCTCAAATAATGATATGGAGACTTCTTATTAAGTAGGAAAGCTTATAATTTAAATTAACCTGTTTATATTAATCTGCATTCTACCACATGACCCATTACCACTCCTCCATACTGTATGTCCAACTCCTCTGTATCTGGCTGCCACCTGGGTCATAGTGTCATGTGAGCCCAAACTGGTGCTGAGTGTCATGTCTGGATCCATGGCTCTACCACAGCCAGGGTCCATGGCTTCTGTTACCATGAAAGGCTGTGTCTGGGCCACTACCTGGGGCTGAGTTGCTGTCCTGGAACGAAGCTGCTGCTGGACCTATGCCTATCTGAAAGGCCTGGGCTGCCACCCGGGGCTATGATGACATCTCGGTGACATGCTGATGGCCATGCCTGGGTTGGTGTTCCTGCTGCAGCTAGGGTCTATGTTGATGTCTGTTGCCCATGTTACCCCTGGGGTCCATTCAAACCATGTGTTGAGCCATGTTTTGAACCTTAAGTATGAGGGCTGTGGTGAGCTGACTCCAGCACTCACCAGCAATGAGATAGCAGACCTCAGCATGGGAGAGCTGCCCACTCCCTCCTCCCCACATACACACACACTTGAGGAGGCTGGCCCCACCCCTCACCAGGGGCATGGGAGAGCTGCCTCCACCCCTCACTTGAGGGGGTGGTTCCTGCAGCCTGAACTGACCAATTCTTCTACCACTTAGGCACATATCAAGGGCTTTGAGTTGACAATCCCCGACATCTGCCCCACCTATGACCTGCTGGAGCTCATAAAGGGACTGGTCCTTCAGAACCATAGCCTCAGGGTCTCCAAGACTGGGACCACAATAGGATATCAGAAAGGAGTCTCAGTGTCACACAGTGATGGTGTGCCAGAAGCCAGAGGCCTTAAATCTGATTGTGGTAGTTTGAAAGAAAATGATCCCCAAAGGGAGTGGCACTATTAGAAGGCATGGCCTTCTTGGAGAAAATGTGTCGCTGTAGGGGCAGACTTTGAGGTCTCTTTTGCTCAAGTTTCCCTCAGTGTGACAATCAGTCAACTTCCTGTTACCTGAAACATATAGTGTTCCTGGGTTTTGATCCTACAGCATGTACTGGCTTTGTGGAAGCCTAGTCTGTTTGGATGCTCACCTTCCTAGACCTGGATGGAGGGGGGAGGACCTTGGGCTTCCCACAGGGCAGGGAACCCTGAATGCTCTTTGGACTGGAGAGGGAGGGGGAAGGGGGTGGGGGAGAAGGGGAAGGAAATAGGAGGAGGGGAGGAGGTGGAAATTTTTAATAAAATTTTTAATAAATAAAATAAAGATATAGTGCTCTTAGCTACCAGCACCACATCTGTCTGCACTCCACCACAATAATGTACCGAACCTCTGAAACAATAAGCGAGTCAGCCCCAAATAAATGTTTTCTTTATAAGAGTTGTCATGGTCATGGTGTCTCTTCACAGCAATGAAAACCTAAAATAAGTCTCTGATCAATAACACATTTTACAATAATGGTTTATAAGAAAAGCTGTTTGGATAAAAGGACATACTGCAGCATACACAGTAGCTCCGAAGGCCACCAATACAAATGAAGAGGCAATGGAGAAGTGGGAAAGATGGATGAACAAAGTGGGTTTTTGTTTGTTTGGGCTCTTTTGTTTGCTTGCTTGCTTTTCTGTCTTTGTTTTGGGGGTTGTTTGCTGCTTTTTGTTTTAATTAGTATTCTTACTTGCATTTTTTATTATTTCTTTTTAAGTTTTTCTTTAGTGGGGGAATGCTACAAGGTTAAAGGGTAGATATGGAGGGACCGGGAAATGAGTGGGATGGGGTGCATAATGTGAAATTCCCAAAGGATCAATAAGAAATTACACTTAACAAAGAAGAAGACATTCCAATACAAGGCCTGGAAATGATAGGTCAGCAATAGAGCAGTTGGCATGCATGTATGTACACAGCCCTGAGTTCAATCTCCAGCACTAGGGTGTTGTGTGATATTTGATTCCACTGTGAAACCTAAGACTGTGTTAATAAAATCGGGGGCAAAGCCATCAACTAGTTGACAAAAATTAGCCATAGAGAAAACAGAGAAGCCAGTAAGATGGATAGAGAGATACACAGAAAGGAGGAGGGAAGGAATTGGAATTTTGAGTTGGGATGGCTGGAGAAATGCTCTCTTGCTGGGTCTCTAGCCAAAAAAGGAAGGTCAGCTGGTTGTTTTTAGCCTCTCTGAGCTAGCAGGTTTTCACCCCTACTCCCAAGTCTTTATTGGTAAATAGAATAATGGAGACTTAATTAAAAACTACATCTTGAGGCAGTGGCCAAACAGGTGCCAGTGGAACCAGAAGTCCCACCAGACCATGGTCTGAGCAGCAAGGCACTGATCGTGGGGATTCAGGACCACAGAAGCTAGTTAAAATAGCAGTAGGTTCAGGTGCAGTCACTAAGCTGCCAGAGAAACAACAGTGGGGGTGGAAGACAAATGAAGGACCCACAATAATATGTGGGGAAATGCTTAGTATCACTCGCCATCAGGGAAAGGCAAATCAAAACCAAAATAGGAAAACATTTCATCCTCATTAGAACACTTACTACGAAAAAGGCAAAAACAATTGATGGCATAGAAAATCAAAGTGCACATTCTCACTTATATCTGAAACTTTTAAAAAGTTGAGTTCCTAGGAGGAGATGAAAGAATAGTTGTTACCAGAGATTGAGAGATCGAGAAGACAGAAGGAGTAACATCTCCTGGAAGATGTGAGCAAATATCTATGCAACCCAGATAGGGCACCAAAGACAGGCCAAAATAAGGATTTCACCAAACTGCCCTTTGTGAACTGATGACATTATGAGCTTGCTTAAAAGCATGTGGGTGACTTAAAGGAATGTGGATGATTCCAAAATAGCTATATTAACACAGTCCTACCCAATCTTGGGTGATGACCTCACCAAAGTCCTCCTTCTGGTTAGCTTTCTGCTTCCTGTATATTCTAGCATCCCAGGATACACCTAGCTAAGCAGACCTGGTGATCCTTGACCTATCATTGTGTTAGCTCCAGTCTCTCCTGCAAGTCAGTCCAACAAGACAAGTTAAGACAAGAAAAGTTAGTTACCTTGAGAGATGGCTCAGTTGTTAAGAGCACTGTTGCTCTTGCAGAAGACCTGGGTTCGATTCCCAGCACCCACATGGCTGCTCCAGTTCCAGGGAATCCGATGCCCTCTTCTGACTTCTACAGGCACCAGGCTCCTAAAAGGTGCATAGACATACAAGGAAGCAAAACATTCGTACACATAAAATAAATCTAAAGACAAGTTAACTTGTCAGAACTATGTGAAACCCTTAAGAGAGGTGTTCCTCATCTGGCTGGCATCAGACTTTTCCTTCTCCTAGTGTAATATCCCTGGGGAAATTCTACGTCCTTGGAAA
The DNA here is from genome assembly GCF_000317375.1 of Microtus ochrogaster. Classification (NCBI taxonomy): domain Eukaryota; kingdom Metazoa; phylum Chordata; class Mammalia; order Rodentia; family Cricetidae; genus Microtus; species Microtus ochrogaster. The sequence continues at coordinate 60,706,118 of NC_022012.1, forward strand.
AACAGTTTCAATAGGCTGAAGGGCGAAAGTAGAGCCACTAGTTTCTCTCTTCAAAGAATTCTTGTCCTTGCCCAAATGGTTCCACTAGTTTTATGTCACTGCTGATAATCTTGCATCCTTAGACACTGCTGGGGGAGGGAGTGGGCTGCCATGATTCTCCCATTTCCAATGGGCTCGGTGGGATCAGCCCAAGCCACTCAGCCCAACCCAGGGGCACCTCTGCAGGTGATGACCAAGTATTCCCAGTGGCTCCTATGCACCAGTCAGCAAGTGATGTAGGTGGGTCTTCTATTTATCTGTTGCTTTCATTGGTTAATTAATAAAGAAAACTGCTTGGCCTGATAGGGCAGGACTTAGATAGGTGGAGTAGACAACAGAATGCTGGGAGAAAGAAAGCTGAGTCAAGCAGACGCCATGCCTCTCTCTCTGAGACAGACGCAGGTTAAGATCTTTCCTGGTAAACCACCACCTCATGGTGCTACACAGATTACTAAATATGGGTTAAAGCAAGATGTGAGAATTAGCCAGTAAGAGGCTAGAGCTAATGGGCCAAGCAGTGTTTAAAAGAATACAATTTGTGTGTTGTTATTTCGGGTGTAAAGCTAGCCGTGCGGGAGCTGGGCGGGAACGTAGCCCGCAGCTCCTCACTACAAGCAAGGACTGCTTTCCTCTGTGTTATCTCAGAATATCCAACCTATGTTTCAACCAGGAGTGAGTGGATACATTGCTCCATTTTTATGATTCTGCTTCACTCACAGTGTCCCCATCCGCCTCCATGTCCCACAGCCTCAAGGCAAGAGAACGGGGCAGAAAGTGAGGTCTGGAAAGGCCTTCCACAAAAGCTACAAAATCAGTATATGAAAAACAAAAATCTGATGCTGACTCAGCCTTGCAATGTGTAACAGATGCTGCATGTTTGAGGAAGCCTGTGCTGGGCAAACAACCCATAAAGGGTCCAATCTTTGCATGGCACCACTAAGCTTCTGAACTTCTCTGCTCTGGCCTACCTACTCCCTTGAAAGTGAATTCTTCTTTACAAACTTTATTGCTTTGCTTTCTACTGTCCATGTGGCTCTGTCTGCATAGCCCCAATATCCACCAAGAACAGTTGGTATGCCAGACAGCCAAGTGGTAAGTTTATTTTCCTAATCTCTTAAGCTTTCTACTGATTCCAGACATACCTGAAAGAAGCCTCTCCAAATAGCAGACCCAGGGTAGTCTTTGCACTCTATAAAATCCTGCCACCCGTATGCTATGGCGGCTCCCTGGTACAGACTAATAATAACTTCACAGGATCCTGAGCTGCTTCCTTGCTCTCATGCTCCCCCAACAGGCATGCCCTCTGTAGCCACTCCCTTCCTTTCCATCTCAGCCTAACACGGTTTTTAGTATATGTAGTAGTTGCCATGAAACCTCTGTGCAGCCTGTTTGTGCTCTGGTTCCTTACATTTTTCTCTGCAGACCACAAAGTTTCTTCTAAACCTGTAGTCTTTTGAGGGCATCTCTTTGCTCACTCATTGTGCCCCACACATCTATCAGACTCTCTACAATATGCCATAGAGAGAAAGACAGACTTTCCCTGTGATAGAGGACTCAGTACTGGTCACATGCCTCAGCCCCCACTTAGGGGCTTCTGTCCAGATCTTTGTTCTGGAACAGAAGAACATGGAACCCCCAGCAGCTGCCACCAAACTCCAGTATCTGTGAATATCAGCTTCACAATCATGGCTAGAAGATGTCCTTTCATTTTTTTGCTTAAAAGTCTTCCCCAGCTGAAGAGTCCAGAGGCAGAATATGTCCCCTTTAACATGACTTCTTGCATCATAGTTTTATTGGGGTCTCCAGCATTCCATTGAATCATGGATTTTCTCCTCTGCATTAAAAGTTGGACCTGACGGGCATCTTCAATCACTTCCACTCCTACCTCTTCAGTATCTGTTTTTTTCTGTAGGTTTCAAACTTCTTGTTCCCAGGAGGGGTTCTTTAACATAGACCTATTTTGTATTCTGTTGCCTTTCAACCCCTGGTCCCCCACTGTAGGAAATGAAAAGCCAGCATTTCTATCTCATCCTTTCTTTTATAGTCTACTATGGGGGATTCTTGATGTGGGATTCCCCTCTGTATGCTGTGATTACCATTGATTAATAAAGAATCTGCCTTGGTCTGTGATAGGGTAGTATAGAGGTAGGCAGGGAAAACTAAACTGAATGCTGGGAGAAAGAAGGCAGAGTCAGAGAGATGCTATGGAGTCACCACAGGAGAAAGATGTGAGCTGCCAGCTGGAACTTTGCCAGTAGACCACAAGTCTTGTGGTAAAATATAAAATAATGGAAATGGGTTAATTCTAGATTTAAGAGCTAGCTAGGAATATACTTAAGTGATTGTCAAGCAGTGATTTAATTAATATAGCTTCTGTGTGGTTATTTCAGGAGTCTGGGTGGCCGGGAAATGAACAAGCAGCCTCCCACGACAGATTCTACCCACATGTTCCTTTTTTCCCATTATAATTCTTCCTTTACATAATCAAGAGTCCTCTGGACAGACATTTTGTCCCTAGTCATATGTCTTATTACACACAGTAGCAGTTACACTAGCACTGCAATAACTTACCAGGAATCGCAATCTATTTGTACTAATACTCCAATATATACCCTAGTCCTTGAACAATTTACAGGGCAGCTCCTGCGGGCTACTCATATGCCAGACCTCACTCTACCACACAGAGGAATATGGCCACCATGGTATTCCCTCCACCTACATTCCACTTACAAATGGCTTCACCTTGGTTACATGTCTTACTACCCACAGAAAGGCCAAAGCAAATATTACCGTAGCAAAAAAAAAGTGTGGCACCACATATTACATGGGAGACTGATGGCCATGTCAAGACCACCTCTATACAAGCTCCATCTTAATATGGTGCAGCCTCAGATTCAGTTTGATGCCTTACATAGCAAGATCCTTGCTGTCTCGTTTTTTTATCCTGTCATATCCCAAATTTGATGTCAATTTTTGTGTCAATGTTTCCTGAAGAGATACGAAAGAAAATGTCCATTTCCCATAGATAGGGCCTTGATGACAGTAAGGGTTACATCAAATTCCATTTTGGTAAACCAGTGAATTTATTGGCTTACTTATAGGAGCATGAAAAAAAGGTTTTCCACTGGAACATGGGTTCCAAGACAACTACATCACTGCAAAGTCCCACTCCATCACAAATGATAACCACATGGATGCTGTATCACGGGACTCCTTTCCAGTTATCTTTCACTTCCCATGCACTCTAGTATTCCCAAAATAACATGCAGCTGGGAGATGGAGGAGCAGAAGGGAGTATGGCTGGAATCCCAGGTGAGGGTTCTGTCATTCTGTCTCTGCTGAAGAATGTCAACAGTACCATCATGATTGCCATATACCTATCAATGTATCACTTTGTTTAGTTCATCATCATGACTTCCGAGTCAAGGAAATCTCTGTTCCAAGATGGAAATGGCATAATCTTGTTACGTCCAGAGGAAATAGCCATACCACTACAAGGAATGAGGTGATGGATAGAATATGGTGAGTGGGTACCAGAGAGGAGTTGGGTATGAGCAGCAACTTCAGTGTTCTAAAGCATCATAAGGTAACTATAAGGGGCAACAATTAACTGTGTATTTAAAAATAGCAACTGAAAAAAATCTCTTAATGTTCCCAACACAAAGAAATGATAAATGTTAGAGATGATGAGAAATCGATTACTTGATCAGCTTAACATAGATTATGAACATACATTGAAGGCGTAAGTCACTAACAATGCCACACCAGTTTGGAATTATGATTAATAGGGTGATATTTATTTAAAGGGGAAAAAACTTACAGATCTCCATCCCAGACAACAGCCATCTGCGCAACCAGGAAGGGAGTCTCTAGTCGCCGGTGGAGCAGGAAGTGAAGAGAGAGAGGAGAGGGAAGTGGCCGCTTTTTTAAAGGGAGAGAGACCACGCCCCAATGGGCTGGTATCTCAGCGGCTATAGGCTGGAGGAGTGGGAGGACCTCCCGCAACACCTCCCCCATTTGTTTAAGTAAGAGAGTTCTAAACCTACTATGAAATTATATACAATAAGTACAAATATCCTATTTTAACTAGCTTAGGTCTTGTATAATAAATAACTTGGCCAAGTCATGAGAGAAAGTAACTACATTAAAATAGTCTTCAACCCCATTGAAGATCTGAGAAGGGAAATAATGTTACCTGGGTAATTAGGAAGTTCAGTAAACAACTTCCAAAACATGCAACAAATCACGGAGACAACTAGCTACCTGGGCAATCACCCAAAGTAACGTTAGCAGCAACCAACTTTGGCTAAGGCCTAACATACCTGACATACCATTTTCAAAGGCAAGCAACTTTTTCAAAACTATCTTACCCTGTCTTGGCAGGATATGATAGTCCTGTTTTATCCATTGATGCATGCTCTGTATCTCTTTCAGTGGTTGAGGTATGGGCATTTCTTTGCCCAAAGGCCAGTTCTGCCAAATAGAAAGGCTCTATGTGGAGTGTCTTTGGTGCTCAACATTCTCTCGGGAATAGAGCGGTGTTGCCAGGAGCAATTGTGTCTCACTACCACAAAACTCTGAGTTAGATTAAAGGCCATTTTCTACAGCTCTTTGAAGAAGTTGAAGATTATCTATCTATACTGAGTATAATCTCTATATATCTAAAGAACCAGATTAGTCTAACTATAAATGACAAACTTAGACGACTATTAATCTATATAATTCTCAATATCTAACTTGAAGACTAAGAAAATAAACGATTGTGAAACAAATGAGGACAATGACCTCCAAATATAAACAATGTACAAATATACATTGCAGTAGGTAAATATATATCATATACAAAAATTATATAAGTATCTTAATCAGAGGTAGAAATGTACACTGCAATATGGTAAATATATACAATATATAT